>NW_027041114.1:0-160000 GCF_037179485.1 Ochlerotatus camptorhynchus | reverse complement strand
TGGTACACTGAAATAACAATCTTTATCCTTTTGCAGAAATGTAGTCATCATCATCATTAAATCCTCAAGCCAAATGTCAGACGTGGCTGATAACATCTTTCAGCAATGATTCTCTTCCACGAACACATCCTCCATGCTTTTGATCTCGTATCGGTTTGTTGATTATGCTGACACTTCTGGTGTTGAGCCGGTGACTGATACTATCTTTTGGAAATCTCATCCCTTTTCTCAACCGCCTGCCAACCAAACCGAACAATTTTTAATGGACTCTTCAGAACGAACGACAGATCTGTGTCCCTTCGTACGTCATCTCCTAACACCGAGCGACAACCAACTCCCTTCAGGGACTTTAATTATAAAATTTCAATACAGCTTAATTAACACATTAAAATCAACTATGTTGCCCCGATCCGATCCGGATCCCGACTCCGAGTTACTTTGGACCCCAAGCAACCAAGGCGTGAAAGTTGAAAATATTCATTGTGAAGACAAATTTCTAGTCCGAAGCGCGCGTAAATCTAATTTAAATGTCACCCTCGCCAGCGAACTCCGTCTCAGTCGTTCCCCGGTGTCATGTTGGTCGTTTTAAAACCTGCCGTGCCAAGTGACGGCGCGGGAGAACCAGAAACCGAGTGTATTCAGCAAACCACTAAATAAACCATCATTCATCGCTAAATGTGTGCCACAAGCAATTCATCTGTCGTGCACCATTTTGCACCACAAGGACGACGACGGTGATAGAAATATTTCCAGTTCACCAACACAAGTGAGAGCAAGAGGGTTCGTAAGCGATCAAAGCGAATCCACCCCTTCCTGGCAGCCGTTAATATTCAACAAATTGGAAAGTGTAAGAAATCGTCACGCTGATGTCGCAGATTGCTCACTAGGGGTGACGTTCGAGTTTGAAAGCCTGTCAGTATGATGCATTCCAATCTTATTCGGAGATGGTTATCTCCACGGCGCTTGTGCATCCAATTGGACGTAAGTATTTGGCAATGCTTTTAGTATGAACTGTTTCAACAAATGAAAGAAGATTTGACATCGTTCTATAATTTCAAAAGTGGTGACATATCAGCATAGCATTTCAATGTCATTTCATGGACTACCGAAATGGTAAACTTCTTGAATGTAAATTTACATTACATTTACATTTACATATCCATTGATGAGCAATGAGGATATCACCTGAAAGGTGTTCAATAACGAGGGTGGTTAATGTTTGTACGGCGGATCACAACCCCCTGGTCTACACTGCTCTTCCTTAATAACTGTGCCACATTTTAACAAGTTTGGTTTCGATCTGGATTTGCGGGAGAACTTTAATTTTTGTATGGGAAACGGATTCAGTTGTTTTTCAAAAAGGTCAAGAATGCTCAACTCTGACCAAACCTGACACTTAGATTGCAAAAACTATGCTTAAATGTACGCTTGAAAGTATGTTTAGAGCACTTGGCCTAAAGCAAAAGCTTAATAACTCTTTGCACAGAACTTTGTTAGATATTTGTCAAAGTTGTTTTGTATAGTTTTCCCAGCTGTTTGATCTAAATTTGTGCAATTTTTGAATTTTTGACAAGCAAATGAATAACTTTATCCCGTATTCCACAAGCAAAACAAATGCCGTGACTATCAAATGTAAGTGTGTATTTCTTAAACCCTTTGTAAATCTTGCTCAAAACATGAACGGGCTGATTTTATAGCCACAGTGCATTTGGGGGAACAATTTTTCATCGAAAATTTAGCCAACCAGAAAATTACAAAATTATTTAAAAATAAACCTCCCCACACCACATAACAGAATCTGTTCATGCAATGATACATTATAAATTCTCTATACTTTTTATGCAAATCTGTAAAAGAATCTTATTTCCCCAGTTGGGTCCAAACACTTCTCCCGCAAATCCAGATCAAACCCAATTTTGTTAAAAAATAGGACCTCATTACAAGTCGAAAAACCAATGAGGAACATTGGGTTGTTAAGTTGACCCACCCTAAAACGTACAGGAGTCGTGTATAAAAACAGTTACACGAGCAGTCGCGTCATGCATTGAGTTCAAGGCAAACAAATTAAGTTATAGATCAGGAGCTAGGCGTTGAGGTCGCAGATAGCCTAGTCAGTAAAAGCCCGGTATAACATAGCCGGAAACGACGCGTTTGCCGAGCTTGGAAATGTTCCCGAATACCCTGACCAGGGCTGGATCTCACGCGATATTTACAGAGAAACTTCTGTCACTATCATTAGATGAGAAAACGATGATAGAGATTTTCTTCAAAATCTCATCGATTTTTTTGTCATGACAGAACGTAACAGTGTTGTGATCATCGTAATTACTAGCTCGTTTAATTTTATTAACGTTACATGTAGCGAGGAAATCTTAATAATATATTTACTCTACCGATTACATACGGTTGTTTACTTAAATTCATCTAAATCAGTTAAAAATGTTGATGTCAAAACCGCATAAGAATTATTCTCATGAGTGCTTGATCATTGAAAAATGACAGGAAAGCTAATGATAGGTAGTTTCGTCTCGTGATAGTGAAAGGAATTGTTTTCTCATCGTCACATGATGGCCGTGATATTTACCAGCTCTGACTCTGACATAGCGTATCATTGCAGCTTATTCTGCGCCGCGAGTGAGGCGAGGTGACTCTCTGTCACTAGTGAGGTGACTCGCTGTAACTTACGAGGTGACAATAGTCACCTCAAGTGAGGTGAATCTCCGTGCAAATCAAATGGGAAGTCACCACAAATCAGGTGATTATTATCACCTCGCTGACAGTGAGTCACCTCAACTCACTAGCGGCGAAGAATAGGCCTCATTATGCTTACTACAGGATATAAAAGTTCATGCGTTGGTTGGAAAAGAAAGCTCCCAATAAATCACTGTGCCCAGAAAAACGTCCCCTCGTTTAGTTTTAAGGTTAAGTTGGCATAAACAATGAAATTGTTTACAAGGTGGTTGGCAACACTGCTGGTTTATACGAAATTGCGCTTAAATTTACATGAAATATCGTGTAAATTTACCCTAAATCAAGCCTTAATAACGTGTGCACTTTATATCGCAGATAAATGAGTAATTTTACGTGTATTTATTATATTCAACAAGTGTATTTCAATGACAAAACTAATTCAATGAACCGTGAATGCGGTGCCGGTGGTGTAGTGGTAAGCGTGATTACCTCTCACCCCAGCAGGCCTGGGTTCAATCCCAGTCAGCGCCGCCAGGATGTTTGGAGGCATAACATCTCTGATCACGCCTTCCTTCGGAAGGGAAGTAAAGCCGTTGGTCCCCGGTTCATGAGTTGATGAGTCGATAGGTAGGGTCTAGGTGTGGGAGCTGCCTTCCTGGCGTCGGTAGCATTGGTACTCAGCACGGAAAACAAGATCGACGGAATGCAAATCAAGGGAAAAAAATAACGGTGATATTCAGTAACTTGTAACAAAAATTGTTCTTGTTCAGAATTTTTCGTCAATTTTCCATTAAAATCTGTAGCCATCTTTACCGCCCACCCTGCTTTATCGTTTACTACATGTAAAGCTGCTACCCGGTTCTGGGCGCTCAAATATTCCATTCACTCAATAATGAGCTTTTCTTCTTGAAGGCTTGAATGGTTGAACTTCGACATTGCGTTTCTTGGTGCTCGAAGATGGCTGGTCATAACGCACTCGTGAGCACTGAATACAATATTATTAACTGGAGGGTGGCTGGAAATCCAAATTTTTGTTTATTCAATATGAGGCACCCTAGTGGATTTTCCAATTGCTGATGGGATGTAGCTGATCCTTCTCATTATAGAGGGTCTAGTATAAGAGAGAAGCGTACTGATTGGTTTTGAGGCAAACGAAATGTCACAGCCAGAGCCAATCGAGCAGCGCCTACACGGCGAATGAGAACGACCCAAATTTGAGTTTAGTTCACTCATATTCAGAGTTGGTTGGAAATGCTAACATGAAGCTTTAGTGTGATAATTTATTAGCAAGAGAATGGTCTTTAGAAGAGGGTAGGTGGATAGTTCCGTAACAGTACGGCAGTATGAAAATTGAATAGAAGTTTGAACATGAGCGAAGGGCCATTAATGCGACAGTTTTTAAAGTTAGACGCACATCTTTTGCCTAACCCGTACGATTTACGCGGAGACTTGAAGTATGTCTCCAAGCCTACAGGCAAAAAATGTGCGTCCTTCTTTTGCTCATAAACTGACTGCGGCTGTGGAATAGTTCTAGCGACTGGGAAAACATGAGGTAAATTTACTCATCGCTGAGTTCCTTCACTTTTGGCGATTATGAGTGAACTAAACTCAAATTTGGGTCGTTCTCATTCACCGTGTATCTATATTGCATTAGCAGACATCTCTTAGGCATAGGTTGCCAAGGCAGTTTGTTTTGAATCCGCTCCTCTCTTATAGTAGGCCCTCTCTACTTCTTATTATAGAATTCTATGCATCGCGTCGCTTCCTAAGAAACCAAAATTTCCGCATTCAACGATTAAAATCACTTCCAAGTTTCATAAAGTTCAAATAAATTTCCGACCGAACCTTCAAGTTTCATAAAGTTCAAATAAATTTCCGACCAAACCTTCAAGTTCCATAAAGTTCAAATAAAGTTCCGACAGAACTCTCCAGCCACATGAAGCAATCCACACAGGTCTTTATTAGTAACAAAATTTAATGTACGTAAATATGAAATGATCAGTGGCCCGTATAAATCATAACTCTTGTAGTGCATCAACATTCCATAAAAAAATGAAGCGTAATTTCCTGGATTTGAACCCGTGTATTCGGCATGCGATCTATGATTGCTAACCACTGAGCCACAAGTGTGTTGGAATACCATGCGGGCAAAAACCAATTTAAAATTCATCAAGGTGTTGTGTTTCGTATTCAAGTCAGTCAGCTGGCACTGAAAACTGCAGCAGTAGGCGGGACAACAGCTCACTTTAATAAATCTCAGATGACGTAGCGGTTCGTGCTGGGGCTCTCACGCAGAAAGACTGGGTTTAATTCTTCAAACAGTTCCAATTCTACTACTAATGCTGATAAATCAATACACATTAATACCCTGCCTTTAGAAATAACTTTCATAAAAGTGCAAACTAAATATAGAATTGGTGTAGACGACAAAAACCTTTTTTAATTTATTTTCTAAAAGTTCCGTTAAAGTTCTGCCAGAAGCTGCTTAGAATGCTCTTCAATTATGGTACCGGAACTTTCAAGTTCTTATAACGACTTAAAAATGAGGCTGCTTAGAACTCTATAGACCACCTTCAACCAAGCTGCTTAAGCCACAAATAGCCATTAATCAGAATTTTTGGTTACTTGGGTTGTTTTTCGAGCTTTTAGTTTTTCCCCCTTGCCATCGTCGTCACCGTCGCCGGGTTTTAATTGTTACATCAACTCGATCATAAGTGGTGTGATGTGATATTAGGGGCTTGGTGGCCTAAGCGCAACCGTATCTGTTTACTGAGCTCATGAGTTTAATATCAGATTCCTTCACATTCAAGATTCGTTAACCGCTTTTTTTTAAACATCACTTAAATTTAGCGTACCGTTTGCCAAAACAAACCTTGCTGCAAACCTCAACCCATTTATCCAACATCCCAGTGATTACTCGTGAAAGTACAGTGGATTTCTAGGTTTCCAATAAACGAGTATCACGTCACCACATTCAACACAACCCTGGTACTGCCTATTATCAACTTTGAGATCGCCAGTTTTACACTGTTGGGGCCTTTTCCATCCAACCCACAACATCGAAAGGGGAGTAAAAGCCTCTGGCTGACATATGTTGCCCGGTGAAAATGGGGTCCAATATCCAGTCCTTCATGGTGTCTTACGGGAATGTTTCGGCCATCGTTGGTTACAAAAAACACGGGTTTTACATTACACTGACACTTTACAATAAAACTACTTTATATAACGCACAACTTATTTACATTTATAAAAAAAAACCTTTGATATTAGCGCCCAAGTAAGGCCCTTGGATCCGTTTACCATACCATGCAGATTGCAACTATATATCTAATTTTGTAGATGTAGGATCTACCCGATTACCCGTAATCATGAATCCATGACGCCACCGATCTCTCCAAACCGATCGATGATGTGTATCTTCTCTTGGTGTCCGTCGCAGAGAGTAGAGAGTTTGTCTACCCAGGGTTGTATCCTTGGGTGGGTGGTATTCACGCTGCTCCCGAACATACTCACCCACCCTGAAATGTCCTACATTTCTGAACAGTTCCAGTTGATGTTACTGTCAATTCCTTTCAGCAGTGATCCTATTTATCTTAGTGGTGATTTGTTGTTGCTGTTCCTTTTCCCTTTGATCTATTCCGTCATTCCATCGAAGTCTCATCCACGATTGGAAATTCCCTTTATCCTGATCCTTAATGAGAATGGTCTTTATCCTGATCCCTTTCTCCTCCTTTCCTTAAGACCCATCCGCACCCTTTGTTAAAATGTGGTTCCATTCCTCCATGCCCATTGGATTGTAGCTCTATCGGATTTGGCAATAGAGTTCCGATACCGTTCGTCATCCCTTGATGATAACGGGTTCTTGAAAGACGCCGATTACTACTTTGTTCCTCGAGCAACCGTGGGAAACGTCTTCGTCCACCGGACAAACGATGTTCCAATCATTTGTCTCCTTTTAATTGAGCACTACCCCCAGTAGCGCTCGGGTTCGTAATTATAATTCGATGTCCTATTTACAATTGGAAAGTAAATCGAGTTGGGTTCTACGAGCACCTGTTGCTCGCAGTGCGGAGTATGTTGTATTTGCTATTGTTTTCCTTAACAACAGCATCCAAAATCACGTAGTAGATTGGATTTTGCCACGTGATCGCCAAATGACCAGAATAGGAATGGAATCGTAGAATCGTTGCCCTAGCAACAATACAAATACCGATAGGTAGTGGTGGTGGTAGTAAATCAAAATTGGTGGAGATCTGGATTTAATTTTCCATGGTTTGTCTCTTTATGAACTATTCGTCCAACCTTTCCAGTATGCATAAATCCCATCGGTGGGAAATCAAAATCGTACTATCCATATACACCGTGTATCTTTTCATACTTAAAGCATTCGACAGTAGTCCGTAATCCGAAATAGAGTGAGTCCTCATTCAAAATGCATCGAACAGCTGATCCTACAGATGTGTTGAGCCTTCGTCGATCGTCGTCGTATTCAAAACAACCGTTGTCGTGGTGCTGTGATATCGTGATCGCATTGAAGTAGTTGCTCGACGATCTCGTCCGCTGTAGTAAACAGAGAAAATCTGAGAGAGCTGTTGCAGAATACCAATCAAGCGTCCTATTGTCTGAGCCAGGTTGATCAGACATACATTGAGAATTATGATAGGGTGACCAGTTTTGTTTCTCGATAGGTATCCTATTCGAATCTTGCCGTAACCAAACCTTGGTAAGAGTGTTCCTACGTCATCCGATCATTAGTATCCCGTAATTGCGTTTCCAACACAGATACGATTGGTAGGAGAGAAGAGTGTTTCGGTTTAATTCCAGCTTTTATTGTTTCGGCTGAGGATCGTCGAAATCAGTGCTGGGTTCCAATGCCCTACCAGTCAGTATTCGTGATCTTTACTCGGTGGTGGTAACCTCGATGAATAGATCGCGTGGTGATGTTTACATGAAGAGGATAATTTGTATTAACGGGTGTAGTATCCTATGTCCAGGCTTCGGTGGACATATAGCATTAAGTGTACTGACCTGGCAAAATGACTGTTGAAGCTCCCTCTTCGTGTGTGATCCAAACCGATGTTGGTAGTGTAAGATGAGAAGGGATTCATCACGTGTCATGATTGCGATCGTTGTGTTAGTAGTTGGGATGTTTACAAAATCCGTCAGAATTCGTAAACCGAGGTGATTCCAGAAGTCCATAAGTGATTCCCGTTCACAAACTTTAGTTAAAGTGATGACCATTCCAAAACTTGGTGTCCAGTGTTGACAAGCTCCAGTGTAAGTGCATGTGACCAGACGTCAAAAGATGAGTGTTAGAACGAAATATTGATCCGCTTCGGCGGGACACATACATTGCACTTTATTTATTTACCTGTGAAACCAGGAGATTTCACTGGTTCAGTATTCAACGTCCATGCAGCTATCATGTGAAGTGAGGTAGATTTCGTTCATCCAATGATGCCAATGATTTGATGTTCCATAGTTCAATCCAATAATGCAGATGCCAGAATCCATATTCGAATTATTATGAGGTTTCCACATGTTCCTGTGAGTTGCGAAGAGTGCGGTTTGCATAGATTGCACCTTGTTGCGATGGATATTCAGGTAGCTCCAGTCCCGATGTGAAGTTGTGAATGATGGTTTTGTTTAAGCAATTGTTAGGGATCGCGATGGCGCGAAACCTTCATATTTTTCGGTGATATGATGGCGTTTTGGTGCATTATTCCCGAGATGAATAGTGGCCGTTGAGCGCCATTCCAAATCCGATAGCGCTATAGTCAGACCTTTTGACCGTCCTTCCAATGTCCTTCCAGAGGCGATCCGGCTCGAAGGACCATAATGTTGGGGCCTTTTCCATCCAACCCACAACATCGAAAGGGGGGTAAAAGCCTCTGGCTGACATATATTGCCCGGTGAAAATGGGGTCCAATATCCTGTCCTTCATGGTGTCTTTCGGGAATGTTTCGGCCATCGTTGGTTACAAAAAACACGGGTTTTACATTACACTGACACTTTACAATAAAACTACTTTATTTAACGCACAACGTATTTACATTTATAAAAAAAAAAACCTTTGATATTAGCGCCCAAGTAAGGCCCTTGGATCCGTTTACCATACCATGCAGATTGCAACTATATATCTAATTTTGTAGATGTAGGATCTACCCGATTACCCGTAATCATGAATCCATGACGCCACCGATCTATCCAAACCGATCGATGATGTGTATCTTCTCTTGGTGTCCGTCGCAGAGAGTAGAGAGTTTGTCTACCCAGGGTTGTATCCTTGGGTGGGTGGTATTCACGCTGCTCCCGAACATACACATTAGGGATGATAGACGCAAAAAAATCGCTAACATCAAATGTAAGGTTGGATTTATTACATCCTTTGCATATGTTTCATACAACATGGCAGTTCCTGCAATGGACTACAACGTACAAGATTTTCTAGACGCAATGCATAATCATAAAAATTACAAATTTATTTTAAAATCCTTCTGGCGACTACAATCTGTTAATGTCGCGAAACATTGCAAGCTCTGCATAATATTCATGCTAACTTGTAATATAATCTAACATTGTTCGGTTGGGTGTAGCTAGTCTCAAGAACTATCTGTCGGATCGCTGTGCAATTACACAGCGATCTGGCAATAACGGAGCAGTACCGGAGGCGGTCAATCATGCTCATGTTCTTGCTTAGCAAAAAATGATGAACGATTTTTACTGTGACTCGCTGTATACGGTTGATGATATCCGTGAAGCAATGGGTAAAATTTTGTTGTGTCATTCAATCATTCCGATCATGTTGTATCACAGAGAGAATTTGTCACGACTATCGTCGTATGCGACATGGCTTATGTTGCAGCTCACTTTCCGTTTGTTTAGCCCATGAACTGCAGAATTTGTGCGGACATCTGAAGGCGGTTGGACTGGACTGGCATCTATCGAATCCCACATTGCTACAGGAGCTTGTCGACAAGTTGCCAGCGAACGTTAAGTTCAACTGGGCGATGTATCAGCAGCAGTTTCCGATGGTAGACCTCAACATCTTCAGCGAGTACATGGCCCGTGTGACATCTGCAACCAGCAGCGTAACGCTATCTTGTATTCAGCAGAAGCATCCGAAGGATGACCGTACCAGAGCAAAGGAAAAGGCCTACGTGAATGCGCACACCACTACGGAGCGAGATGGATCGACATAGGTGACCAATGGTAATAGGAATGCGGGAAAGGAGCGGTTTTTGAGCGCGAGCGGCAAGAAAACGGAGGAACTCAAGAAATGTCCAGCGTGCAATGCGGGAGATCATCAGGCTGATGAGTGCTCTAAGTTCAAGGGGCTTACTCTCGACAATCGTTGGAGCATTGTGAAGGAGCACAAACTTTGTCGACGATGTTTGAAGCCACATCTTCGTTGGCCGTGTAAAGGGGACGCCTGCGGAGTCAACGGTTGCCAGAAGTTACATCATCGCCTGCTGCACTACGAGCCATCGGCGGATTCAAGGGCAACCGAACAGATGACGAATGCTACGGTAACAATCCACCAGACGTCAGCGCCACTCACACTATTCCGAGTACTTCCTGTCACGCTTTACGGGAAATATGGTGAAGTCAACACCTTCGCCTTTCTTGACGACGGGTCCTCAGTGACTTTGGTGGAACGCACCCTGGCTGATTCTCTAGGTCTGGACGGACCAACGGAGCAGCTTTGCATCCACTGGACTAGCGGCATGAAAAAGAGGATATCGGACGCAAGAGTAGTACAGATGGAGATTTCTGCACAGGGCAGCAACAAGTGTTTCAAACTCGAAGGAGCCTTCACAGTGGATGGTCTAGGACTACCAGAACAATCCCTGAACTTCGACGAGGTGGCAAACCAGTTCAAACACCTCAGGAAATTGCCTGTGCAGAGTTTCAAGTCAGCTGCTCCTGGAATACTGATTGGGCTCAACAATTCGCATCTGCTTGCTACACTGAAGCTGCGAGAAGGTCGTGCATAAGAACCGATAGCATCGAAGACGCGTATTGGCTGGGCTGTATACGGAAGCATACGAGGGGGAGATCAACTGCAACATCGGCAGATGCATATTTGCGCTCATGCTGCCACCGCTGATCTACACGAATGTGTCCGAGAGTTCTTCACGCTGGAAAGCCTCGGGATTGCAGTGGTACCAAACATCTAAGGTGTCGAAGGAGCGAGCACGAAAGATTTTGGACGAGACTACAACGAGGACTGAGAGTGGGAAATTTGAAACGGGGTTGTTGTGGAAACACGACTATATCGAGTTGCCTGACAGTTGGCCCATGGCGGAAAAGCGTTTGAAATGTCTGGAGACCCGGCTGCAAAAGGATCCAGAATTGTACGCAACGGTTCGCAAGCAGATTTCTGAATTTCAGTTCAAGGGATATGTGCATGAAGCGACCACGGAAGATTTGAGGAACTTCGATCTGCGGCGTACATGGTATTTGCCTCTCGGTATTGTGATTAATCCCAACAAACCCGGCAAGGTTCGTGTCATCTGGGATGCGGCGGCAAAGGTCGACGTCATTTCACTGAATGACCAGCTATTGAAAGGCCCTAATCTTCTGACTTCGTTGATGGCTGTTCTGTTTCAGTTCCGCGAGCGCGAAGTAGCAATATCGGCTGATATCATGGAGATGTTCCTCCAGATTCTCATCAGTTCCGCTGACCGCAGTGCTCTGCTGTTCCTGTGGAGAGATTCTCCAAATCTTCCCATCAAGGTTATGGTTACTGACGTGGCCATATTCGGGGCGACTTGCTCACCAGTTCAGTCACAGTTCGTAAAGAATCTCAATGCCACAGAATACGAGGGAATGTATCCGAGAGCGGCGTCGGCGATTAAAAAGAAACATTACGTCGACGACTACCTTGACAGTGTATACACCATCGAGGAAGCGGTTCAACTAGCCACAGAAGTTACGACGGTACATGGGAAAGCTGATTTCTTCATCATAAACTGGACGTCAAACCGAGCGGAAGTTCTCGAGCGAATCGGAGAAGACAATCCAGCTGCAGTTAAGAGATTTGCAGCGGGTAAGGATTGCAAGTTCGAGCGGTTGCTGGGAATGATTTGGTCACCAGAAGATGACGTATTCTGCTTCGATTTGTGCTTACGTGAAGAGCTTCGACAACTAATAGACGGTGAAGTTGTTCCGAGTAAACGTGAGTTGCTGAGTGTGGTGATGAGTCTCTACGATCCCCTTGGATTGGTTGCTGCTTTCGTCATCCATGGGAAAGTGCTTGTTCAAGATACGTGGAGGGAAAACCTTGGCTGAGACGAAAAGATTCCATCGGAGATATTCTGTCGCTGGAATCAATGGTTGAAGGTACTAAGAGAGATGACCAAGGTGAAGATCAGCCGTTGCTCTTTTCCGGGATACGATCCTGCCAGCTACGATTCGCTCCAGCTACACATTTTCGTCGATGCGAGCAAACAGGCCTTCGCTGCGGTCGCATACTTCCGAATCGTCGACAGGGGAGAGGTTCGATGCACCCTTGTCTCATCGAAGACCAAAGTAGCGCCCCTGCAAACACTTTTGATGCCACGACTAGAGCTTATGGCGGCCTTAATAGGAGCTCGTCTGAGGCAAACCATCGTAGATCATCATTCCGTGAAGATAGCACGCACCTTTTTCTGGAGTGATTCTACAACGGTAGTCGCTTGGATTAAGTCGGACTCACGTCGCTACCGCCAATTTGTCGCCTTTAGAGTCAACGAAATCCTGAGTTTGTCTGCGGTGGATGAATGGAACTGGATCGGAACGAAAACCAACGTTGCTGACAAAGCAACAAAGTGAGGCAAAGGGCCATCAACCGAAATCGAAAGCCGCTGGTATCGTTGACCTGCATTCCTGTACGACCGAGACGGTGAATGGTTAGAAGAAAACGTGGAAGATACAAACGAAGAACTTCGACCAGCATTCGTCTGTCCGCATTTCATCGTCAAGCCAACAGTCGAATTTAAACGCTTCTCCAAGTTCGAGCGTTTGAAGCGGAGCGTTGCGTATGTTCATCGATTCATCGACAATCTTCGTCGAGCTTCCAAGGGAACTACTCGAGAAACAGCTGTAGAGCTAAACAGAGATGAGTTACAGAAAGCGGAAATGACTTTGTGGAAGCTGGTACAATCGGATGCATATCCGGATGAAGTGACAACGATGAAGCGTAACATGGATCCGGGAAACGAAGAAAAGCGATTGGAGTGTTCGAGTAAGATTGCAAAGTTGCCGCCGATGATGGATGAGAACGGAGTCCTTCGTGTAGACAGTCGGATCGGTGCGGCGGAGTATTTGTCGCTCAACGCAAGATACCCAATCATACTACCACGAGAACATCGCGTGACGGAGCTCCTGCTGGATTGGTATCACCGAGAATTTCGCCATGCTAATGATGAGACGGTGGTAAACGAAGTTCGCCAAAGGTTCTACGTAGGCAAGTTGAGAACATGCGTACGAATGACGAAGACTCGATGTACGTGGTGTCGAGTGTACAAGTCGGTTCCAGTGACGCCGAAGATGGGACCACTACCAACCGTGAGATTGACGACACATGTCCGCGCTTTCACTTTCGTCGGAGTCCATTATTTCGGGCCGTACTTAGTCAAGGTTGGACGGAGCGTGGCTAAACGTTGGGGAGTGGTATTCACGTGCTTGACAATAAGAGCCATACACATCGAGGTAGCAAGTAGCCTGACAACCGATTCATGCAAAAAGGCATTGCGTAGATTCATCGCTCGACGTGGAGCGCCGCAAGAGATTTACTCCGATAACGGTACAAATTTTGTTGGAGTCAGCCGGGAGTTGGAAAAGGAAACGAAGGAGATCAATGCGGAGTTGAGTAGCACGTTCACGGACACTTATACGCAGTGGAGGTTCAACCCACCCTCAGCGCCACATATGGGAGGTTGCTGGGAACGGATGGTCCGGTCCATTAAATCGGCTCTTGGAGCGATTCCTTCGGAGCGTAAGCTGGATGACGAATCGCTGGCAACACTCTTCGCTGAAGCTGAGAAGATGATAAACTCGCGGCCGTTGACTTTCGTTGCTCTGGAGACTTCAGACCAGGAAGCGATAACTCCAAATCATTTCCTGATATTAAGCTCAACTGGGGTTCAGCAACCGATTAAGGCCCCGGTTAGTGAAGGAGAGTCGCTAAGAAGCAGTTGGAATATGATGCAGTACACGCTGGACAACATCTGGCGAAGGTGGATCACCGAGTACCTGCCGACGATAACCAGGAGGACTAAGTGGTTCCAAAATGTCAGGCCGATTAAAGAGGGTGAGTTGGTAGTCATAGCGGATGAGAAGGTCAGGAATAGGTGGTTGAGAGGTCGGGTGGTGCGTACGTATCCTGGTAAGGATGGGACAGTGCGACAAGCTGAGGTGATGACTTCGGGTGGCATACTACGAAGGCCTGTCGTCAAGCTTGCACTACTGGATGTGGAACCGGGAGATGACGCCTAGCGGAAGCTGAGGCGACATGAGGGGGAGGATGTTGTGTGCAAGCCCCTCGGACAAGTGAGCTAAAAGGATGACCCAACCGGTACAACGAACGAACGTCAGATGTAGGGAGTATACATAGGTCTATTGTCTATTGTCTGATTGAAATTTGTTGATATTGTATGTGAAGTGAAATACTCGAGTGAGGAGAGAAAGAATTACCCTTAGCCGAATTTCGTAAGATTATTTACTAATTTGTTCCTATGAAATACCTTAAAACTATTGAATTTACAGACTAAACCTACAGATTAAAACTAGATCTTAAAGATCCGTATATTGTTCGCACCTAGAATTGTTTGGGCACTAAATTGTAAGTACGAATTTGTTGAACTATTCAAGCTGGTTAATTAATCAATAAAATTTACAGCTTGAGCCTGTCTTGAACCATAAAAGGACTTTGCTTCAAGAATCCCTAACGTTGCGAACAGGTCGAAAGAACAAAAGGCCGAAGGAACAAAAGGTCGAAGGAACAAAAGGTCGAAGGGACAAAAGGTCTAAAGAAAAAGAGGTCTAAGAGTTTTGTCTCTTGTCTCTCATATCAAAGGGAAAAATGGTCGAAGAGACCAAAGGTCAAAAGGAAAAAAGGATTGAAACTCTAAATCATTAAAGGGAAAACTATTTGTGTATCTTTAGCAATCGATCTTAACCGTTAAAATATGTTTCCCTCTCTTGGATTTGACTCCTTCTTTCAAACATGAGCAGCTCTTTGATAGATTAAATCCAATGTTCAATACAACTCATATTGCTCAAAATCCAATGAGCCCTCACGGAGTTGAATCCTAAACATGAGCAGTGCTTGCAGTTGACTCATTCTTTCAAACATGAGCAGTTCATATGAAATATAGATAAAATCAAATGGCTGGCGCCGGTGGTGTAGTAGTACGCGTGACAGCTTTCTCACTTCAATGGGTCTAGGTTCAGTCCAGGCCGAGGTCGGTGGGATTTTTCTGAGGGTTAAAAATTTCTGGTTACGTCTTCCTTCGGCCCATGTTACGTTGACCCCGGCCCATGTGTGTTTGAATGGTGCGAACTCCTACGCAGGTGTGCAAAAGCTGCCTTCCTGCACATACGATTGCCGTTAATGGATGGCAATCGATGTCCGTCGATGATTGGAACTAGCAATGGGTGATCTTGGATCGAAACACAAAAGATCGATTCTTTTGGTTCGATTAATCGATTTCTTGAATCGATCTCAAACACGCTAAAAATCGACTGGATCGATCCTTTAGATTGCAATTTAATATTGACCTGTACCTGGAGTCTTCAGCTCACGGTCGGGCAGTTAAAATTGTGTCTGATTAGATCTATGGTACCGAAAGAGTATACGATGATCGCACACATCTATTCGCTCACCAAAACCAACCGATGGCCTGTGGGATATTCATGGCGAAATGGAAAAGAATGCTATCTAACATGAAGCTTTAGTGTGATAATTTATTAGCTTGAGAATGGTCTTAGAAGAGCGAAGGTAGATAGTCCCGTTAGAGTACGGTAGTATGGAAATTGAATAGAAGTTGAAAATGAGCGAAGGGCTATTAATTTGACAGTACACAGTCAAACGCGGAGATTTGACTGGAAATGATTTCGACAACGTGGGGCTTTAGGTAGTGATGAAACGTCGCTAGAACAATTCCACAGCCGCAGACAGTAATGAGCAAAGGCGGGCCCACATTTTTTGCCTGTAGATTTGAAGGTATACTTCAAATCTCCGAGTACATAGTACGGGTTAGGCAAAAGGTGTGCGTTTGACTTTGTACTTTCGTATTAATGGCCCTTCGCTCATTTTCAACTTCTATTAAATTTTCATACTGCCGTACTCTAACGGAACTATCTACCTACCTTCTTATAAGACCATTCTCTAGCTAATAAATTATCACACTAAAGCTTCATGTTCGATAACATTTCCAACCAACTCTGAAAAATCGCAAACTTCGCGTATGAAGTAACATAAAATCACTTTGAACATTTTTGTGCCATTTTGGAAAATGAATCGATTCAAAAAGATCATTTTAAAAAGATCGATTCCAAATTATTGATTAAATCGGTGAATCGATTATATTCACTAAGATCGATTCTTGCCTCAAGATCGCCCAATGCTAATTGGCTCTAGATTGAGGATCATCAATTTTTTAAACGTTACAATATTTATTTCGATACAAAGATAGACAATATGGAATTAAAACCATGAAAAAGAAATAGAAATACAAAAGAATGCAAAACAATCATAAATTCAGCCAAACTAAGCAGATATGGCAAGAATCATATTCATCTCTAAGCGTCACCAGGAATGTTTTTGCTTCAATTTATAAATTTCTAAATAATTCAGATGAACATATTTTTCCAACAAATAAATAAAAACCTTCATGGGTTGCAAAATTTCGTCCCCGAAAATTTTCTCTCACCATCTTCATTTCCAACTTGAACTGAACCCAACCACCCAAAGGCACCTGGAAAAAAAGTAGTAATCATAATCATAACATATTTCTGTCCGATGAATGAGAATTCATCCCACGGGTATTTGTCCTCCCTACACATTTTGTGTCGTTATCCTCCTCGTGTGATCCGGCAAGAAGTCTCCTCGTTCACCAAATTACGGAAAATAAAGACGGCAGCAGCTAATGATAGCGATATCAATAAAGCTGCCTAGACAGGAAAATATTTATCGAAGTTTGCTCCTTCCTTTTTACGCTTCCTTCCTTCATTCTTGGGTCGGCGTGCGGACGACGGGCGTCCATATCCGGTGTGCCTTCCAGCGATCGATGATTTATGATTTTCGGGACATTTCCAACGTGAGTGGCTGGGGCGAACTAACGGCCTGTGAGAGCGAGACGGAACGAAAATGAAAGAAATTCCTCTCGGTAGAAAACATTGTTATTGTTATAAATGAACTGTACTAAAAAACTACCTCGGACGAAAGGTCGATATTCGAGGGGACATTCTTGAGCATCCATTCGCGCAAGAATTGGACCAAGAATTTATTGCTGCCAATTGAAAGATTATTGTCCTTTTGATAGATTTTTTTGGGTGAAGGTTAGCCCGTGAGGTTATTTATCCCCGGGAGAGCTGATGTTGCGAGTATGTTGCCCAATAAATATGTCACTCGTCGTTGATAGAAATCTGATAAAGTGGGTTGAGCCACGAGCCATGGATAAATTGACGGGAATTTATTTGCCTTTAGCCAAGCAAAAAAAAATACGAAATAGTATGGCGCCCGTCTGCAAGCCAAGCAATTTAGGCTCATCTAAATATGTGCGCTGGCACTATTCAATTAAATTTCCAATGATAAATTCAGCTCACATCTTCTTATTGGCTCGTTTTTCTCATTTCCCTACTCCATTTAATCGAAAAAATTAATTTAAGAGAAAACTACGCTAAGCAGTGCACGATATGAATGGCTTCTCTCGGGCAAACCCCTGCCGTCCGCTCAATGGCAATGTCACCGTCCAAAGGATTCACCAAAAGAAGAAAAACAAACAATGCCAAAATCACCACTGCATAAAAGAAGAAAATCTCGAAAAAATGCTTGACTAAAAATGAAAAACTTATGTTAATTTATGCATACTACATTGTTACAGTAAGTAAACTATGTGTATGGAAAGGGAAAACCGTGTAGTGGGTAGCGCAACCGAAAAATAAAAATGTCCAAGAAAGCAAACCAAACAAAATGAGAATGGAATTTCCTATGCTTTTCTTATTGTTCGGGAGGACCAACCAAAAGCACAGCCACTATTTTCTGCAAATGGGAAATCCGAATCTTAAGCCAAGAGCAAGGGTTTAGAGAGCGATTTGATGATGCTGGAAAGCTGGCTGGGTAGAAAATCAAATCTGGGACAAAATTAGAATGGAGAAATGGACAACGGTTTTTGGTCAAATTTTCGTCCAAATAATAAGCTCCCATTTGCCCGGATAAAATCTCGGTGATTGAGCGATGAAATGACACTGAAGCGTTGGGTGCGATTTGCATGTGAAAGGATAGCCGCCTGAGTGGATGGATTTTTGGGTCGAACAAGATGGGTAGTCCTAGCAGATTACGGAACAGTGTGTGCTGCGGGCAATTTTTAATTGATTGGTCGGTTAAACGGATTTGATGAAATATTTCGAAAGATCTCACACAGTAAAACAACGACCCCTCACTCTTCTTACAATTCGCTTATGCACGGTCGAAGGTTTAGGCCAAAGTACAAATGGTATAGAACACAGACTGGTGAAGATGAAACCAGCAGAGCCAAAAAAACTGTCAATGTGTGGAGCCAAACGAACAAACGATTAATAAGTGGAGAGTATTGTAATCACTTGATGTATACAGATTTTTCATTGATTGATGATGCTGTTTAACTACAGCCTTCGAAAATGCTAAACTAAGAACAGAGTGGAGAACAGGTTTTAGTTGGATTTGTGTTAATAAAACTAATAATTCTACAGAAATATTAGAAAACAAAAAATTAGTAATTCAAGAGTCCTTTTTGAATAGGTCCTATGTACATTATGTGTTGCTTGTATTGAATTGGATGTAAAAATATGGATGTTGCGAACTCTATACAGTCTACTCTATACCGCACTTTCCGTATATCACCGTCAGTACATTATACCCGTTCACATTACAGCGTATATCACGTGATATACGCTTTCTTGCAATGAGCACTCATACATCTAGTTTTCACTGGAAATCCTATGTATGAGTGCTCATTGCAAGACAGCCTTTATTACATGATATAGGCTGTAATGTGAACGGGGTATTAGTCTCTACACACACTAGCAGGCTCAGTGTTGGGACAATATCAAAAAATCAAATCTCACAAACGCCCAAGATCACGCTTGATTTTCGTAGACAAAAATCAACAAGCAAACAACTGCGTTTGATTTTGCAAGCTGTGATATCGCAGCTCAGAATATCAAGCTAACAAAACTCACCAACTTCAAATCTCACCAGACTGTGGGGAGATTGCATTTAATGATGTTTGCTTTACACCCGAATGCAACCGAAACTTCCATAACGGCTAGCAGTAGTCCCTTCGCGTCTGCCATCGGTGAAGATTAAAAAGAGATAGCAAACTATACTTTCTCTTTCTAGAAAACGATGTGTAATGGAATCATTTTTGTGTCGAGTCAGCTCTCAGCTTGATTTTTGCACGTTGTGAATAGTCTCGCAATATCAAAGGAGCTTGTAAAATCAATATCAAGCATGATATTTTGTTCAAATATCACGCGTGATATTGCGAGCGCATGAGAGCGGAAAAATATCAATTGATTTCTGATTTTGCCAACACTGAGCAGGCTTATGATTGACAGATTGACAGCTACCGGAAGAACTGGTGAGTAATGTAATCGACTGTTACAAATTGTTAATATTTTTTAATTCGTGCTTTTATTTTGTGTCACTAGAGTTAAGTGGTGTTGGATTAAAATTAGGGTTAGTAGTAAAGGCTAGTAAATGTTAGTTAAAATGTACATACTGTCAATCAAAAATGTTATTAGGTTAGTAGAAAATTTGAATAATGTACTAAACAAGTGGGATGAATCGTATGCAAGCCAGTGAGTGCAACAATTTAAGGATAACGAACGTAGACCATTAGCAGCGCCGGTGGTGTAGTGGTAAGCGTGATTACCTCTCACCCCAGCAGGCCTGGGTCCAATCCCAGTCGGCGCCGCCGGGATGTTCTGAGGCTGTCTCTGATCACGCCTTCCTTCGGGGAAGTAAAGCCGTAAAGCCGTAAAGCCGTTGGTCCTTGGTTCATGAGTTGATAGGTCGATAGGTAAACACAAATTCATGTAAATTTAGGTGCTCTGAGAGTGATATATACGTGCAACCATTTTGACATAAATTGGAGTCATAGCAGACGCGATACATAGCTAAATCAAATGTACTTTTCGTCGAGCAACGAGCTTTTCAGTCTCGGAGCACTTAATATTACATGACATGTTTGGATGGATTCCGTTACGTGTAAAATTAGTTATTTCTAGGTGTGTAGGGTCAAGGTGTGGTCTATAACTTTGTCCCAGACGCATTTCGATCAGAAGTGATGATTACGTGCTACAATACATTGGAAATTGCCAAAGATGTCATTTTGGAAAAATAAAACATGATCAAAATGGTAGAATTTTAGCCAAAATGTAAATTATTACATATTTTTTAACGATCCTGCGCACCTCCAGGAGTGCAAAGGACCTTTGTGAAAGATTTACATCCTGGGCGATTACTAACTTTGGCCTTGACCTGTGCTCAAGTCAATTTTCGGTCAAAGTTCTTAATTTCACTGTTTAGGCTCCGCCGCCACGAACCTCTGGGTCTGCCTCTGCTGCGATATCCTGCTGGATTCCAGTTCAGTGCTTGCTTGCAGATTTTGTTTTCCGCTTTGTCGTAGTGTGTGGCCGACCCACCTCCACTTCCGTTCACGAATTTCTGTCTCTATCGGCTTCTGATGGCACAAACGATGAAGCTCGGAATTTGAGATCCAATTGTGGGGCCACCAGGCACAAATTATGTACCGCAGGCATCGATTGATAAACACCTGCAGCTTCTGAGTGTTCTCCGCTGATACACACCATGTTTCACTGGCGTATAACAGCACAGACTTCACGTTCGAGTTAAAAATTCTGATTTTGGTGCGTCGACTGATCTGATTCGCTCTCCATACATTTCGCAAACTGGCAAAAGCAGCCCAAGCCTTCTTAATCCGTGCACCTATGTCGCTCTTGGTGCCGCCGTCCGACGCTATCTGGCTGTCAAGATATTGGAAGCTTTCGACCATCTCTACTGCCTGCCCAGCTACCGTGAAATTGGAACAGTTTTCCATGTTGACACCCAACGATTTGGACTTGTTGACGTTGATGGTTATACCTGCTTCAGAGGTGCGTTCCACAAGGTCGTTGAGCTTACTCTGCATGTCAGAGCGCCGTTGTGCTAATAACGCAACATCATCAGCCAAATCGAAGTCGTTGAGATGCTCCATGGTAATAGACTGCCACAGCAACCCACGGTTCGGTACACGGTCAACGGCTCCAACCATGATCTCGTCGATTACGATGACGAACAGTAGCGGTGATAATATACATCCTTGCCTCATACCCGCGATTATCCGAATGGGGTTCGACAAAGCTCCGTTGTGCAACACTTTGCATGAGAAAGCCTCGTACTGCGCTTCGATAAGGTTGACGATCTTATCAGGGACTCCCTTGCGTCTCAGAGCGTCCCACAAGTTTTCGTGGTATAGTCGGTCGAAAGTTTTTTCGTAGTCAATGAATACCAAGTACAGGGACTCTTGGAACCCATTGATCTGCTCCAAGATGATGCGGAGCGTGACAATATGGTCCACACAGGATCTTCCAGCACGGAATCCTGCCTGCTGTCGTCGGAGAGTCGCGTCGATCTTCTCCTGTATCCGATTGAGGATAACTTTACACAGAACTTTGAGAACAATACACAGTAACATGATGCCTCACCAGTTGTCGCACGTGAGAGCTAGATCGCCACACCTTGTATAGACCAGGTTGGATGGGAGTGTGCGGTAGTTGCGATGTGACGGGTGTGAAGAATGTATTTCAACTCTCGGACTCGATCATTGGCATGCGAGATCACATTGCTGCTCAGATGGACATTGCTGAAAATTATGATAGCATCAGATGTCAAAATGTGAACTAAGGGGTAAGAGGTGGGATCATCATCATCATCATCATCATCATCATCATCATCATCATCATCATCACCATCATCATCACCATCTTGGATTTTATAAAATTTGGAACTCAACACTCTGTTTTTAATGATTCGAGATTAAAGCGCTTGCAGAGTAAAATAATGCGTTTGATTTTGAGGTGTAATAGATTCACTTCCTCAACTTTGATGCTAGAAGGCTTACAATGTTTGTCGGTGAAGCAAAGAATTGTACATTAGACTATGGTGTTCATTTTTAAAGTAGTTAACGGTTTGCTGCCTCGATATTTGTATGATCGAATTGAAAGAGGAAGTGACTTTCATAGATATAATACTAGAAACGCGGTTGAAAAAAGAACACCACATTTTTTGACTTGTGCTTCACAAATTCATTATGTTTTGTAACAAACGGCTAGCTAGCACACCTCTTTTCATGCCTCTCATGGTCGAGCACGAAGCTGCTTTGCAATTAGTCACTAGCTCTAACTGTCCTACTAACGTGCGAGTCGAAACTCCTATACTATTAGCACTTTAATACTGCGAGACTATCTCCTTAACGTTTAGCAATACTTTAAAAAAAAATACTTTTACATAAAAATCACCGAACTTTACTTGTTGCTTTCCCAGGAAAAAAGAGGCCGATCCTTTTTTTTACTTTAAATGATCTTTATTTCTTGTATTTGTGTGGTTTACATGTATAACTTATCAAGTGACACAGATGCGTCTTTTCAACTTTAGCTCTTTTGATATTTCAATTATTATTAATTACATTTCCTAGTCCTATCAGGCCTGTTTTAAGAATGACCACCTTGGTGGGATTGGTTTGTTTTAAATTTGAAAAAACGAGACTACTTATAACTACTATTTACAACTACAACTAACCTACAACTATTTTATACACCTAATCTACTATATACAAATTGCTTATCAAAGCATGTTCTGATAAATAACATTTTTGTGCAAATTTAGTTTTAATTTCGTTAATTCTGGAATCTATTTTAGCAATGCCTGCCTCTTCATGTAAATTTGTTATTCTAGTGTCGAAAGGATGATCAAGAACCATCCTCAGCACTCTATTCTGAGCGACCTGAATTTTGTTCCTGTGAGTCTGTGCCGGAGCTGCGTAGAGGATCGCAGGTGCAATGATTTGTTTGTAGACGGCCAGTTTGTTCACCCTTGAGAGGCGGGATCTGCGGCAAATCAGCGGATACAGACACCTAACCAAGGTAGAACACTTGACTACAGTTTTCTCTACATGCGAACGGAAGAGGAGCTTTTCATCGAACAACATCCCGAGATAGGTTACTTCGGCGGACCACTCAACCCTTGTGCCATCCATGATTACAGTACAAGATGGAGCCGGTTTCAGTTTGGGCGAGTGCCGATGGAGGAACATGATCGCTTGAGTTTTGGAGGCATTGATTTTGATTTTCCACGTGGTGGCATAATCAGCAAAGGCGTTAAGGTATCGTTGAAGTTTGTTCGTTATTTCGCGAGGCATCCTTCCTTTGACGGCTATTGCGGTATCATCTGCGAACAGGAAAAACACGCAACCGTCTCCGAGCAGAGGAAGCCGGAAGTGTAAATGCTGTAAAGCAAGGGGCCCAGCAGACTGCCTTCCCGAGCAAAGTCTGAGATCAAATTGAAATCTAAATTTGATGATGTGATTTCGCTGATAATGATTACTCAGGTTGCTGTCGTTTTGGTCGTTTTAACGGTTAAAATATCAGAATTGAGAGCAAACATATCTTCCTGTGACATCACATTGAAAACTATTTCTGCTATCAGTGAGAGCAAACTGAAACCCAAATTTGATATCCATTTTTCCTGTTGATAACATAACAAGTATTCAATTTAAGGTATTGCTAAGGCAATGAAAACAAACCCACAACAACATATTTTTTAAGAGCAAATGTACAGCAAAATAAAAACAAAATTAGGTATCAAATTTGTCAATTGCTTAAACTGAAATCAAATTATGATTTCAGTTTGATGTTGATATCAAAACTTGATTTCAATTTGGTGTCATTTTGATGCTGGACTTTGCTCGGGTTGCGGGACACCTGCTGGGATGGAAAACGTGTCGGAAAGACAACCATTCAACGATACCTTAAACTACCTTTGCTGGAGGTAGTTACGGGTGATTTTAACCAGATGTAAAGGAAAGTTGAAGTTACAAAGCTTGTATACAAGCCCATTGTGCCAGACATTATCAAACGCTTTCTCAACGTCTAACAAGGCCATGGCTGTGGACTTGGATACAGCTTTGTTACTTCGGATGTTATTCATCACCCGCACTAGCTGGTGATTGGTGAAGTGCCCCTTTTTGAACCCAAACTGTTCCGGAAGGAGAATGTTGTTTTCCTCGACAAACTTGAGCAAACGATTGAGAATGAGTTTCTCGAACAATTTGCTCAGCGCTGAAAGGAGGCTGATTGGTCTGTAGCATGAAGGCAATGTTAGATCCTTTCCGGGTTTGCGGATTGGTATGATTTTTGCTACTTTCCAGATGCTTGGAAAATAGTGCAGTTCCCAACATCTGTTGAAGATAGCGGTTTGATGAGAATGCACTTTCATGCTGAGTCTCTTCAAGATCAAGTTGAATATACCGTCAAACCCGGGAGCTTTCATGTTCTTGGTGCACTTCAGCGCTGAGCAAATCTGTTGTACTGTAATCATATCCGCCGGAGGCACGACACAAGGGGAGGCATCTAGGTTTTGAACGCATTGCGCAACCTGATCTTCGAGCGGACTTTGGATAGTCGAGCCAACCAAATCCGATGAAGCGACATGCTTGCCGATCGCATTTGCTTTCGACTCTGAGAGGTGGAACGGGTTTGGGATGAGTTATCAGGACCTTGGCTACCTTCCAGAATGGTCTGGAGCGGTCGTCCAGATTCTGGACAACACGCCCGAAACTTTCATTTCGGAGTGAGTCCATTCTGGAAGCAATCTGCCTGTTCAGATCGGCCATATCACGTTTTTTGCCCAGGTCTCCAGTCCTCTGAATTTGGCGTCTACGCACATTTCTCAATCGAATCAATAATTGGGTGTGGGAATCAATAGCAACAAACTTACTCGTCAGCCTCGGATATGGCCTGTTGGAGTCCTTCCAACGCCCGGTCAATGTCATCTACGGTGTCGAGCAGTAGATTTTCTTCGATGTTGCTGTCCACCATTCGCCTGTACTGCACCCAGTTGACATGGTGGTAGTCTTTACACAGGCAGCCTCTAGCAGGAACCACGTTGACACCGACTTCAGTCACCACCGGTTGGTGGTCGGAGCTAAGATCGTTGTGCGCCTCCGGCTTGGATAGTCCTATGTTTGACAGGAAGAAGTCCAGGGTGGAGGGATTTCCCGTCGGAGAGATGAAAGTTGGTTCGTCCGGAAATTGCACAGTGTACAGTCCATGTTGTGCGTCGTCGAACAATAGACATCCATTCCGGTCCCGCTTGTAGTTCCGCCAAGCTTCATGGCCGGCGCCTTGGGGAAGCTGGGCTTATATAGCTCAGTGGGGGCAGATTCAAAATCGGATGATGATCACCCCATCCATGTATCGTACCTATGATCACGTAATGCACGAATCGCGCTTTCGGGTATTGCGCGCTCTTCGTTATTCGGGCCGTGGGAGAGCCGGGCTTCGTTCGTAGCTATCGATGACCATTCGAGCAGAAGAGTGCCTAGACTACCTATTTTCGAAAATACCCTGTCTATCTCCTACCAGTCTCTGTAGAGTAGCGTATAGTGCCATTTTGACGGCACATCCCTTATTTTTGCCATCATGTTTGTGTTTTTGGAAATTTTTATTTCCAGCACGGGTCACGATGCGCTACTTTACTAGACTAAAATAATATGAAAATGCCATGATAAACTTAGTAATTACTTGAATCGTTTATTTTTTAAATTATATAAACCAAAACATAACTTGCATGTGATTTATATTTACGAACAATTTTGTAATATGGTATATTTGTAAAACTACCATTAAAACATTGAATTTCAGGTTGGAAACTCGGTAGAGGTTATAATTTTAAAGGAATAAATGTTTTCAATTCGATGCCTAGACAAATCAAACGTTCAGCAACACTTACAGAATCTAAAAGACACTGCATTTTACACGTTAAAACTGTCTTTTGAACAGTTATCCAGTGATTTTTTTCTGAATTGACAAATTATGTATATTGACGAAGTTATCTCTAACGGATTATTTTGTATGGATAACTGTCATAACGATTTTTTAATAATTATTGTAGCTCTGCAAAAACTATTTCTGTTCGCCACAATGGTGCTGATGGATTTTTCATATTTGATTTGATATTTGAAAAAAAGTAGTCTACAAAAGTTTGAGCCTCGCGCGCGTATTGCGGATATAGAGGACTGAATTTAACATTTGATAAAAAAATGCAATTTTGAAGCTCATTTGGAAGATACGTTGAGTTAGAAGTAAGTTTTCAGGCAAATGTTGGGGGTTCGTGAGCATTCCTGACATTTCTGAAAATTATGAAAGCATCAGATTGCGGGGTTGCTAGTGTAATAGGATGCTTTGTTGATTGTTCATTAACTCTTGATTGCTTGTAATACTTATGAATATTTTAGGTGGACAAAAAAGCGAGCTAAGAAGTGGACGCCTGAGCTTTTCCACATTTATATCGTTGTGAAGCAACATTGACATAGCAAAAGAGAATGCGTTTTCCAGAGATTTCATAATGAATTTTCATGCCAGGGCTAATAAATAGGTTAATAAGAGTACCCTTATAAGCCTGTACCATACACAAACAATATCATAGATAGTACGACCATACCACATAAAGCACATTGTGAACTAGGCGGCTAGGCAGTTCTCATGGTTATTGTTTATGCGGGTATGTGAAAAAATATATAACATAGGGGAAATGGATGTAATGTCGGCCTAAATGCCTCTAAATTGTGCCCATACATAAATTCAGCAATCGATTATATTTTCAATAGCGACCAAAAATATCCACAGTACTGCCAATGACGCGTTCATCTAGATAAAACTATCAGATTTTTAGCGATAGACCCAATCTTAGATCTATAGGCTAACATTAGAGCAATTTCCCCTATTAATATTTCTAAGATTATTGTGCTACACAATTTCAAGTTCTTCTCATTTTTCGAAAAGAAAATTAGACTTTTTTGCCGTGAATTTCCACTTTCTCTAGTCGTGTCCAACCTTTAAAGGCTGTTCATAAGCTACGTAGACAGTTTTTGAAAGGTTTAACTTTTCGCCCCCCGCATTGATACTCTTTTCCTTTGGTTTGTTTTTTCCGTCGATCTTGTTTTCCGTGCTGAGCACCAATGCTACCTACGTGCCAGGAAGGCAGCTCCCACACCTGGACCCTACCTATCGACCCATCAACTCATGAACCGGGGACCAACGGCTTTACTTCCCATCCGAAGGAAGGCGTGATCAGAGATGTTATGCCTCAGAACATCCCGGCGGCGCCGACTGGGATTGAACCCAGGCCTGCTGGGGTGAGAGGTAATCACGATTACCACTACACCACCGGCGCCGTTATCGCATTGATACTCATCCATACAATTTATTTTGAAAATCGCGATCCCTGCCCCCCTTAAAGTTTCAACGTAACTTATGAACAGCCTGTTGTGGAAATGGTCGATATAAATATGTTCAAGAAAGTGCATCGTGTTGGACTCCAGTGTAAAAATACTTTCCCAGAATTCACCCAATAAAACTTCAAAAATTTTTATTCTGAAAGTAGAGTCATCAGTTCATTTTAAGCAATGATTTCAGTAAATTCATTCATACCTCTCACGCTAAAGTCACGAGTTCAAATCTCACCCCGGACAAGTCACGAATGACCCAAGAGCGTTAAAGTGACTATAATTAAAAAAAAAAAAAAAAAAAAGTAGAAGGGTCTGTGCCTAGGGACATGAAAGGAAGCTTGACGTAGGACCGCTAGTGGACGGAATAAATGTGAAGAGCATTAAGTTCTTTTAATTGATCAAATCAGGCATAACATTTGATAACGGCACAAAAGCATTTGTAAACAAACATTCTAAGGCCCTTTACACGCGAATGATGTTGTTGGTATGCGTGGGCGTACTTTGGTTCGCGTGTAAAGGGCCTTAGAAGGTTTGTTTACAAATGCTTTTGTGCCGTTATCAAATGTTATGCCTGAAATATCTATTATCTCAACTCTTTCCGTTTTTGAATTGTAGGCGATCCAAATTTGTAGTAATCTTTTTCAAAAAGAAAGTTGATTACGAGAATCAATCCAAATCAATTGCACCCCTGCTTCCAAGTTTGTGTGGTCGTTGGGGGCTTGTGGTTCTGAATATGGACAAACAAGCACAGTTAAATTCTATTCCAACCAACAACTTACTGATGTAAGCTTGATGGCCCTGAAAAGGGCCGTTTTATTGAAGAGGACATCCATGGCCACTTACGCTTGGCGTGTTTAGAGTAGGTGACAGCATCACGGACCTCATTTTCCACGAACACCTTCAGAACACCTCGTAGATCAGACCGGAGATACGTCAGACACTGCCACGGCGAGCCAGACGACGGATGGTGGTTATCTCGAAGAATTTGCGATGACGATTGGCACCTCCTTTGCCACGACCTACTGCTGCTATTGCTGACCACGCCGTCCGAAGCGAAAATGAGTTGATACCAGACAGCAGCGTTGCTTTATATTTTTTTAGGTTAAAGCAGAATAATGTGCAACCAAGTGGTATAAAAGCTACAAAGACTCCTCCCATTATGAGTAGTTTGCTATCAAGTAGCGACACTGGCTATTTTCTTTTTGCGTACACGGCGAATGAGAACGACCCAAATTTGAGTTTAGTTCACTCATAATCGCCAAAAGTGTAGGAACTCAGCGATGAGTAAATTTGTCTCATGATTTCGTGTGGAAAACCTAAAAAATCTGCCAGAAAATGAGGAAATTGACGAAAATTTTATTCAGTCTCGGAGTAGTACCAATAGACTGAGTGAATCCAATCTTTACTTTTCTCAAATTCGGGAATTTTTCCCGGGAAACCCTGGAAAAAAAAGGCAAACTTACTCATCGCTGAGTTCCTGCACTTTATTTCTTATATCTGAGATAACTAAACTTCAAATTTGGGTCGTTCTCATTCGCCGTGATAGATATTGGCGTCTGTGGTTAGCGTGATTACCTCTCACCACAGCAGGCCTGGGTCCAATCTCAGTCGGCGCCACCGGCATGTTCTAATGTGGACCGTACACGATTGCTTTTATTGACAATAATCGTATTGTCAATACATTTTATATTGACGTCAATACATCGGTATTGACAATATTTCTGTATTCACATCATCAATATTATTGTCAATACTTGTAAGTATTGACAATATTTCTTACCGTGTGGGGTTCGCTTAAGGCATAACATCTCTGGGAGCTGCCTCCCTGGCGTCGGTAGCATTAGAGCTCAGTACGGAAAACAAATCTCGCGTCACTTTTCGATAGGTCCTATCTACATTGATCGATTCTCTTCATCGACAATCTCTTTCTTAAATATACGGCTTCACAAATGTGGATCAACAATAGAAAAGAGCCCATCAGTATTTGTAAACAAACCGTTCCAAAGCCCTTTACTCACAAAGCGAAGGCCACCCACACAAACCAACACCATCATCGGATAGGGGAAACTTCTACCTACAAGATGTTGGTGTTGGTTTGTGTGAGCGGCCTTCGATTTGTGAGGCTTTGGAACGGTTTGTTTACAAATGCTGATGGGCCCTATTCTATTGTTGATCCAGAAATGTTTCCTGCCGTCTTCGTCGAATTAGATGCTAGATTGTTGCTTCTTCCATCGAAAATATCCGGCCGTGGCGATTCAAAGTTGATCAAGGTTGATCAAAATAATTTGTATCCCTGCTTCCAGTTTGATAACATGAGCATTTTGTGTGGTCGGTGGTTCTGAATATGGACAAACAGGCAGATGAATTCTATTCCTACTCTTTTCTGTAATAAGATTGGTGGCCCTGAAAAGAGCCGTTTTGTTTCCAATGTTGGTGATGATTTACCTCCGAAACCAAACAGAGTGCGTCTCTGTCACTTCAAAAACGTAGATGACATACATGGCCGCTTACGCTTGGCGTGTTTAGTGTAGGTGACAGCATCACGGATTTCATTTTTCAGGAACACCTTCAGCACACCTCGTAAATCAAACCGTAGATACGTCAGACACCGCCACGGCGAGCCAGACGACGGATGGTGGTTATCTCGAAGAATTTGCGTTTGGTTCTGAACATGGCTCCCTATTCGCACGCGCCCGAGGATCGGAGGCGACTGCCACTTCGACTTGTTTCGTCTACTTACTACTCTCTGACGACTGTGCTGGGGAAGCAGCATATGCATGTAGGTAATTGGTGGATTTGTTAGTTAATTAGACGCTTTTGGACAATGCTGAACATTTACCAGTTTTTCAATAGTTTCTTGTTGAAAATCAACATTCGAAAGCATTTTTATCAATGCGTAGTCATATTACTGATCGATTGGTGATAAAGTTATTGAAATTGGACCAGGGGCAGCTGAGTTATTAACGTTCAAAATCTTTCTTAATTTGTTACATGTTCCATTTTCGGTTTTCACAAAGTGTACCCCCATATAGAAATCAAAGACGTAGTCCTACGTCAAAAAAAAAAGAATTCAGTAAATTATGATGCTAAATGCTCAGTATTGCAATTGCCTATATGTTTAAATTTACAGCACACTTCGATTTCAACATTTTCTTTGCTAAATATAAGCAGTTCATTCAATTATTAGTTTGATTAGCTCCTTCAAAGATTGCACACATGAAAAGTTATTGGGAGTGCCAAATCACATGGAATTAAAATGTTGAATAGCAGTATGAGATATAAGAGTTATTCAACACACAGTCAGGATCAGTGTTCACTCGGCTGTCGACAAAAGCAGGCCACTCTCGATGTGTGCCACGCGATCGTCTGTTTTCTCGGCAGCAACCATTGTGTCGTCCTCCTCATTGTTCTTCATCAACAGTTCTTTCGGTCTATGCGTCGTCAACTTTGGAAAGCAACCGTTTAGTGATGAGTGTGTGAGTGCTGGCCACGTTTTGAGTCCATTCCTACAATGGAAGCGCTCTGACCCTCGTTGGCGTAACTACCATAAAATGAGTTTATTGTGTTGTACCTTTTGACTATAGTTTTAAGATGTATAGTATAGTGACCAACAGTGTTGGAAAAATCATTTTCAAAAAAAGTTCTATCACAGCTCATTGCAGAGATAAATCCCAAAGGAACTTCTCACAAAAAGTTCGCGAACGAGAGATGATAAAAAGTTCATGAAAGCGTAGAGCGAGAGAAATTTTCATTTCGTATCGCGAAAGATCTTTCGTCTCTCCATCTCACATCATTTCACATGTACTCGTGATTCGAACCAACCAAATATCCCCTCAGCTTTGTTCTTTTTTTCCAGCGAGTAAAGGTAGGCGATGATCATGCGAGAGTGTCTGTTTGTTTTCTTCTCGTTCTCCGATATTTTTCGCATCCTTCACATTAAATACCATTTCCAGAGAACTTTGAGATTTGGGCGTAATTGCTTTGGTAAACAAACACGTCATTCAGCGATTTCTCACGAATCAAAGCACAATCTAGCGAACTATACTGTACCAAATGAATCATTCCTCTACCTGTCTGTGTTGTTAGTTTTTTAGATTGAACTTTAATTCACGAGAAATCGGCGAATTAAGTGTGTGTTTACAAAAGAAATTACGCCCTAATCTCAAAGTTTTCCGGATTTATTTATAGTTTTAGTTCTCAATGCAACCAGCTAATAGTAGATACTTGTAACTCAGTGCTGTTAATTTTCATATCATTCGATTGAAGATGAACCACTACAACCATTCAATCAATTCTGTGTAAACGAATTCTCACATGACCATAATTTGAAGAGCCCCTTTCTCATTCGAAGCTCATTGTCACTGTCAATTGAGTCACTCAGTATCATTTGATATACGACAGTGGAGTATGGAAGAAATCCAGGAAAATGGTCCCGAACAGACAAGTCGACCCGATGTCGGATCAATGTAAGGCTAATTTAAGGTAGATGTCGACCCAATGTCGTGTTAATGTCGGGTCAATTTTGGGTTTATGTCGGGTCAATGTCGGGTCAACATCGGGTTGGGGTTTGATAGAAGTCAGGTTGGTGTCGGGTTGGCTTAGCTTTTTCGCCGGAATGTCGACCAGAGCTCCGTTTGTGTGTAGGTTACACTCAATCGAATGATATATAGTGTTTCTCAAATGAGAATGATCCATGCCTTCGTCAAATGACTAAGCAACTGATATCACCCATTCGGAGAGGTCTTATCAGTCTTTAGAGATTGTATTGATTTACTTGGGATAGCTTTCTGTCTATAATCTTTCCCTTGTGAAATGTGCAGTGCAATTTTCAAGAACGAATGTGGTGTAAAGAGATAGAGAGAAAAAATGATCTGATATTTTTCGTATCCTCACGTTGGTGATTCGAGTTAAAAAAGTTCGCGATATCTCATTCTCTCATCCCAGAAAGTTCGCTCAGGAAATATTGGAGTGTGAAACTAGTGAGGGAAAGTTCCCAAGAGAAAACGTATCGCAAGCGAAAATGATATTTTGGTGAGAATTCCATCACTGGTGACCAAGAATCCTCGGCTCTGTTAAGTTAATTCATTTGAGCCTTATAAAATAAATTAATAAACAACAATCATCAGAGGATGTTAGTGGAGACCGCATGAACCGAGGATGCGATATACCTAGCTGCGGTCCAATGCAAGAAAATGGAAAAAGAAAAATGTGGAGTGTATTAGTGAGTGAAATGAACCATGTCAAAAAAAAAAAGGTTGCCTCGAACCATGAACGTTGTGATTACCTGTGCTTTCTACACATCTCACTCCAAGAAATTGGAACTCCGTTCATATTAAGTTTGTGACTACTTCTAGGTTTCAAAAAGGAACCTTTGGGTTTATGTTTGAATATTTTAAGTTGAGTTTTGAAAGCGTTAGAAATCTCCCATTTTTGTCAGTAAGAAGAGAAACTATCTAAACGTGTTTGCAGTCTGCTGCAAATAACACGAAGACTGTAATCGGCGAACACGGCGTTGTGGCAACTGTGAGGAAAATCAAGGAGTTCCGAAGTGAAAATGTTATACAATTTGGAGGCGAACCAACCCCTGGATGAAATCCTCCATATTAATGAAAACCTTAACATGTTATAGGCACAAGAATGCTACCCTTAGGAACTCCAGCTCCAACAGGTAGTCAATCAGATTTGGAATTCTCATAATTTACCTGCAAAGTTCTGCCAGTTCAATGGATTATTTTGTCAAGCTTTTGCACTCAGAGGGCAGTGCAGTCATCATAAACACGCCTACAGTAACTGCACCATAATTTAGAAACTTGTATGTTTTGTAAAATATATGACTATGACCAGCTTCTATTTGCTTTTTTTTTGCAGAAAGTAAAAGAGTATCCATCCATCATCACTCCTTGTTGCAAAATTTTGATGACCGAGCTGTTAAAAAAAAGCTTTGGTATACATTTCTGAAAATTTAAATTTGCTACTGTTCGGATACTGCTTTGACGTTTTCATTCATCTTTATGTTTACATTTTTTTTTTGTTTAAAGTTTCTTGTGCTACTGCCCCCGCGAGTGCTCATTTCGAACGAAAATAACATTTTGTGAATGTATTTGTGATTATCAACTAGAATGCCAACTAACTGCTGTGTTTTCGGGTGTCATAATACACATTAAAAAATGCTTATGTTTCATTACACAGTTTACCCAAAGATAAGTATCGACTCCGGAAATGGCTGTTACGCTTAAAGATCGGTGGGAAGTTCAAACGCTCCACGGCACGTGTTTGCTCTGATCATTTTTCGGAAAACCAGTACAGAGGTAAGCTGCATTTGGTTCCTTGTGTAACACTTTTAACATTATATTTGTATTTTCTATCTATTCTATTAAAAGTCGATGACGTTAAAATGCTGCGAGAATGCTGCAACACCGCACGAGATTGAATGTGGAGCGATACAGAGAAGTGCGGAACAGACAAAACTCGGTTTTCCGAAGGAAGAAGCGTTAGCAGGAAGACCGAGATCGCGAGGCGATGGAAAATCTGTACCGCGTAAACGACACACGGAAGTTCTACGAGAAGCTAAATAGTTCGCGCAAAGACTACGTGCCGCAAGCCAATATGTGCAAGGACTTGGACGGTAACCTTCTCACGAACGAGTGTGAGGTCATTGAGAGGTGGAAGCAGTACTATGACGAGCACCTCAACGGTGAAGCAGCAGAAAACGAAGGTGGCACGGCAACAGACCTTGGAGCACGCGCAGAAGACGACAGGCTACCGGCCCCTGATCTTCAAGAAGTTGAGGAATTGGAGGCGAACCAGCCCAAGGCTGAAAGCCTCCCTAATAAAGTTAAATAATAATAAGTTGAGGAGGAGATCGGTCGGCTGAAGAACAACAAAGCAACTGGTGTAGATCAACAACCAAGTGAGCTATTAAAATACGGTGGTGAAGCATTGGTGAGAGCGCTGTACTGGGTAATTGCCAAGATTTGGGAGGAGGAGATATTACCGGAGGAGTGGATGGAAGGTGTCGTTTGCCCAATCTACAAAAAGGGCGACAAGTTGGATTGCTGCAACTACCGCGCAATCACACTGCTGAGAGCCGCCTACAAGGTACTCTCCTAAATTCTATGCCGCCGTCTGTCACCATTTGCAAGAGAGTTCGTGGGGCAATACCAGGCGGAATTCATGGGTGCCCGAGCTACCACGGACCAAATTTTCGCGATTCGGCAGGTTCTGCAGAAATGCCGCGAATACAACGTGCCCACACATCATTTGTTCATCGACTTCAAATCCGCATACGACACAATCGATCGAGATCAGCTATGGCAGATTATGCACGAGTACGGACTTCCGGATAAACTGACGCGATTGGTCAAGGCGACGATCGATCGAGTGATGTGCGTTGTTCGACTATCGGGGACACTCTAGAGTCCCTTTGAATCTCGAAGGGGGTTACGGCAGGGTGATGGACTTTCGTGTCTGCTGTTCAACATCGCGTTAGAAGGTGTGATCAGAAGAGCTGGGATAGACACGAGTGACACGATATTCAGGAAGTCCATCCAGCTCCTTGGTTTCGCCGATGACATTGACATTATGGCACGGAACTTTGAGATGATGGCGGAAACGTACATCAGACTGAAGGCTGAAGCTAGACGGATTGGACTTGCCATCAACGCATCAAAGACAAAATACATGAAAGGAAGAGGTTCTAGGGAAGACAATGTTAGCCTCCCACCCCGAGTTCAGATTGACGGTGACGAAATCGAGGTGGTTGATGAGTTCGTGTATTTGGGCTCACTGGTGACCGCCGAAAATGATACCAGCAGAGAAATTCAAAGACGCATTATGGCAGGGAATCGTGCCTACTTTGGACTCCGGAGGACGCTCCGGTCGAATAAAATTCGCCGCCGCACGAAGTTGACTGTCTACAAGACGCTGATTAGACCGGTGGTCCTTTACGGCCACGAGACCTGGACTATGCTCGTGGAGGACCAACGCGCCCTTGGTGTTTTCGAACGGAAGGTGTTGCGTACCATCTACGGTGGAGTGCAGATGGATGACGGAACGTGGAGGAGGCGAATGAACCACGAATTGCACCAGCTGCTGGGAGAACCATCCATCGTCCACATTGCAAAAATTGGGCGACTACGGTGGGCTGGGCACGTCGTTAGAATGCCGCACGACGACCCAGTGTAAATAGTTCTAGAAAGCGACCCAACTGGAACAAGAAGAAGAGGCGCTCAGCGTGCAAGGTGGATCGACCAAGTAGAAGGTGACCTGCGGACCCTCCGCAGACTACGAGGCTGGCGAACTGTGGCCATGGATCGAGTAGAGTGGAGACGACTTCTTCGGACAGCAGAAGACAACAAGGCTTTAGCCTGATTGGTAAGGTAAGTAAGACGTTAAAATGTAACGCGGTTCCAGATATTAATGTCCCAGGAAGAAAGCCCAAGAAATCGACTGAATCTAATGGAAATTGAGACGACGAAATAATCACTGATGGATTTAATAATTGATAATAACTTACCATTTCAGGCATCCGTTCCTTCAGTCATTTTATCGCATACATTGGACGGCGCTTCTACTGAGGTACACAATCCCCTTGGTGACTCGCATTTAGACGTCATCATAGATGAACCGAATGCCAATAGATTGCAATATATAAGATATTCGAACCAGAAATCCGACAAACATGTATTCGATGATTCGAACGATGCATTAGGGGTGGTGGAAGTTTATACTGATGCCTCGACTGAAGCTTCAAACGAAAAATCAAATACAAATTTCAATACCAAATATGTATTCGATGATTTTACCGTTGCTTCTATTGATGTAGATGGGGAAATGGAAGTTGAGATAGAAGCTCCAGACGAAAAATCTGAGGAGCTTGTCCATTACATATCATTTTAAAGTATGCCTACTTATTCCACTGACATAACTGTGGAAACACCAATCGACAATTATTTACTATCCCAAAAAAGTGCAATTCAATACCCATACACATACGGTGGACTATCATTGGCGCTGAACGGAGAAATTAGTAACGAAGATATAAAATACCTAACGGGCCACACGCAGAAGCAGTTTATTTTCATTTACCAGTTCGTCATCAGTGACCAGTCAGAAGATAGTTGGCCTAATAAAACATTGTCTCTTAAGAACCAACTGCTATTAACTTTGATGACATTCAGGCACAATTTTGATTACACTTTTTAAGCAATTCTTTTTTTAATTCATCATATCACTGTGTCTGCAATATTCCGATATTGGACTGATTTGATGCACGACAAATTCAATCGTGTCAATTTCTGGAAACTGCGAGTAGATGAAGAAGATTTATTCACGGTTATTCTGAATTGCACAAAAATACCAATTCAGAAACCAAAATCCCCAGCAGAGCAACATGCTACATGGTCGCATTATTCGCAAATGTTAGCAATGACTTTTCCGCAAATTTCTCGTTAATTCAAACACTCCATGTACATAAAAAGACTACTCTCCGACGCAATGATTATAACAGGACTTGTAATGAAATCGTACACTTTTTTCGGATGCAGTTGTAGAAGTTTATGCTCACAATTACACATACCTTCTTATTATATCTTTTTTTGTTTCCTTTAGACGATGCCCCAAGCCTAGCAGCTTCTCTTCGCAAATACTGCAGGGTTTTCGACTGCAGATCGTTCATAGGGATTCGTTCCTCTTCGTCTACCGAATCTTGCACTTGCAAATGTAATTAAAAAAATAAATATTGAAAATCCAGGTATACCACGACTTAACGTATACGAAACGTCCACAATTCTCGTCCGTTACCCGCCTACAACAAACCAATGGCACAAATCAATATTATCAATGGATAGGGAAAAGTTTCTCTTGTCTAAATGTATTGTTGGTTTGCATGATTGAATTTAGTTTCTAGTTTTCAAGAAATTGGGGATGAAAAAGTGAAGCGTCGTGTACGTAAAATCGAGGTACATATTTATGTAACTTAAAATACAAAAGTTTTACATAGAGCTTTGCTCAGACAACGGAGTTGTATCATGTTACAAAGCTATCTTGATGACGTTTTTTCTCGTTTCATGTTACAACTCTGTAGTCCTAGCAAGGCATTACGCTTCTATGCAATTATACAGCAAGAGATTGAGCCCTCGAAGGCAAGTTGGAAGGGACTACCGGTTATAACTTTTGATTAAATCGTCTCAAACACGTTGATCGGGTAAGCTAAACCCTTTCACGCCTCTTGATAATGTAGAAAAAATTGCTTCGCTTGCAATCTGTGACGTGTGAATCTGAAACATTCATCCAAGTGAACAGGTTGTCTTTCAGCGATGTGTTGCATGGAGGTCCGGATTTGGTTATCTCAGGATCAACCACTTCAACCGGAAGTGACATTTACGACAGTCGAGATCCAAAGGAAAAATTTCAAAACTGACTTCGGAGATTGCAAACAAAAAGCTGGTTTTTACCTTCGAATGTATCGGTAGAATGTGCAGCGATTTCCAGTAGAAGATGCAACTGGCCAAAGGAAAGACATCACTGACTGCTGTGGATTCTACGAATGTTTTCGTTATCGGACAAAGACGTTTTCAAGCGGTCAACGAAACTATTAAACTGTACACAGAAATCCTGGTCACTTCATCAAAATAAAAGCTTAATCGCACTATTCCACTTTCTGTAAAGAAAAAATCAAAACATTCGACGATAACCTTCGGTTTTAAAATCAAATTTTTTACGCCAACTATTTTGCCGCAATAATGTGGAGCCGACGCCAGGTTCAATCACCTCAAGTCTGGTTAACTATTTGCCAGAGCTTTTTTACAGGACTGGTCATAAAAGTTTAAGTCAATCTGATGCTGTTCCATGTATATCAAGCTGAACATTGCATTAGGTCCTATGTCCTATTCTCTTCGTCGACTTTCTCTTTCACATAACCGTTTCTTGTTGTGTTTGTCGTATTAGATGCTAGATAAAAGCTTCTTTTACTGATCTGTGTGCTGAAAATACATGGGAATGTGTTTACATGGCCATTGGGATTCAAAGAGAAAATCGACGAAGCGAATCTGTCAATGTTACTTAGGATCTAATGCAACGTTCAGCTTGAATACCATAATACACGAGAAATTGACGTACAAGGGAAGATGACAGATTGAGTTCATGTGAGAGAGAGAGAATTTTCTCTCTTCTTGCATTTGAATTTTTCGGCTAGCTGTTGCGTGGTAGTAAAGAAGGGAAGAAATGTATGTGGATAAACTTATATCTCTTAAATTTAGCTTGTTTAGCAATAATTTTTGGAAAAAAAAATTGAACGACGAAGTCAATTAATGCATTCTTTAGGTTGTTGTTCACATTTTGGGAGCTCAATATGTGTACAATCCGTATAATTCAATTTTTTACAAATTTCTATGGGAATTTTAATTACCTCCTACCACTAAGCCAGCGCCATCTGTTAGCAAAACAACCCAGACCTAATGATTAATTAATTGCCAAAACCTTCATGTTGACCATTGTCGAATGCCTTTTCTACGTCTAGAAAAGCAACTCCAGTTGAGCAGCCTTCAGATTTGTTTGTTCGAATTAAATTAGTACTATAACTCCTAAAAGGAACTAACTTAGTTGCGATCTCATAGAGCACTGGTCCTATGAATTTTATATGAGATTTACTATGGGAAAGGGAACTTTTTGTTCATCTCATCCTGAACTTGCACCACAAATATTTGTAGATAATCTATTTGTTCTTATAGGCAATTTTCTTAGCTACAACTTTGCTCAAGACCACTGTTTAATTCAACATCAGGAAAATTAGTTATTGGAAATGTTTGAGTTGCACACTGAGAACCGCATAGTATGGAAATATTTCACGTCTCCTACTTACAATACATACCAGCCTTTGAAACCACCGCAATCGGCAAGTTGAAGTCGATAAACTCACAAACCTCACTTATTTGCCACCTCATCAAGTTTCTATGATTGAGCAACATGCTCCTCGCAGCCGTAGACATACCCTTTTCCGAACAAATTTCCCTGGGGACAATCTGTAGAGCAATGAAATAATTGAACATTTCTGCCTACCTGACCCTGCCCTGTCCTCCCACAACTACGCATCTAGACGTCCTATCTTTAAGATCACCAAAACCAAACCCCCCGGTTTTCCTCTATCGATAAATAAACCAACCCGTCCGACAACGGAGACCCAAAATCCAATGCCATCGATAAATTTTTGTTTTGATTATATTTAACCGGAATTTATCGAAGCTACAAGAGGTGCAGTGTAGAGCGAGGCTGCAGAATCCTTCGACACGTACACCATCCACAATTTGGCAAAACCCATCCTCAGAAAGGAAACCGCAGGGCCGGAGGGAAGAAAATTTCACGCTCATCATTGAGGGCAATTTATTAGCAAAAGTGGTATCGTTTTTTTTTTCTTCACCCAGATCTCTCCCCCACCCGCCTGGGGAACGAAAATCGGTGCAATCCAAAAGCCCCTCTCTAATCCCGGGTTCGATACGTTTTTACTTCGATCTGCTGTTTCTTTTTTTTTCTTTTCCCATTCGCCCCAGGTTGGAATGTGAGTTCAAGTGCAGTTGCTACAAGGGATCATAATCCTTTCCATTAAATATTTAAGTCGATCTGTGCTTTTTTTCTGCTTGAAAATGGTTTGATATCTTGCAGCTATATATAGCAACGTTTTTCTGATCGTCAGATACCATATTTGAGGGTGGTGAGCGAAACTGATGAGAATTTACAGCGCATATGTTCAATTTATCGGAAAAGCGATTTCTCAAAGGGAAAATGATTGGCAAAGAGTATGTGAAAATGTTTGATGCGAAGTTTTAACTTTATTCAGGTTGCACTTGTTTATTATATTACTTGAACGAAATGAAAGTTAAGAGAAAAACCTAGACCAACAAAATATCAGCAACTTTGAGGTTTTGGAACGTGTTTATAAAATAGTGTAAACTTTCATACTTTCTATTCCAAAATATATGCTAGCAAACCTAACCTCAATCAAACGAAGCAAAAAATAAATCAAAGCCAGTTAAAAATCTCATTAAAAAATGTTGTTCACGACATATGTCGATTGCAGATTTATTTTTTTCGGGATGGGATTTTCTACAACCGCACGAAAAAAAAAATGACATGGAAACAGTATTTTTCCGCAAATGTTTTTCATTTTTTTCCATTTCATAGATATCCGGATACGGTCTTCTTCGAGTGAAAGGCCATAAAAAATGACAGGCGGTGAAGGGATAAAAAAAATCTGTTGACGGGGACAATATTTCATGGTCCAGTGGTGATGGTCGCGTGTTCTACTTCGACAGAAAAAAAAAATGATTTCAATACCGTGGTTGTGGTGAAATGATATTGCGTTTCCGCTGACATGCAGTAAAATTTCGACGGCCAATAACTCTCGGAGTGGTGTCAGCGAGGAACCACTTTGGCACGGCCGCAATCTCTGATCGGAATAATTGTAATGAATTTAACCGATTACATTGTTTCACTCCCATATGAGCCTCGGCTGATTCGCAACCAATAGAAGTTCTTGGGTAGGAGAGCAATCTCGAAAGCAGTATTTCGATCCTGATCTGATTAGCTTTATTTATAGCGCCAAGTTGGTCTAACACACTTACGGAAAGTGAACTCCTCGGATCCGTTAGTTTCCCTCGAAGTTCTTTTGAAGAAACGTAGCGGGCGCTTATCTTTCCCCCCGGACGAGTCTCCCTTTCATCTGTTCACCAAATGTTTCAGACTCTTTCCGACTTGCCAAATCAATATATTCACTTGCCCGGTCAGGGGAGAGGGTGTTAAATAGCGAAAGTCTTTCGGAGTAAATGAGATAAAAACTTTGCTTTACTATTGGGAGGTTACAGGTTGCTGTTTCGACTTTGACCTCAGAAGGTTCAGCGAAAGAAAAACGTTGTTGTTTCTGTTGGGGGGAAAAGATGCTTTCTTTTATTGATACATCAAACATTCTATTATTTTATTGGATTAGGTCCAGTGAGTACATGCCAATCTACTTATCGCTTTTATCTCATGGGCATTTTCTTTTCTTTTCTTCTTGACCGGTGACGACTGTCCTCTGAAAGGTGATAAATACGAATGATGACCGCACAAGACTAATCGCCTTAAGGTGATTGTTGGAATTGGTTGGATCACTATATGAGTTGCAATATTTACAGAGCATGTGAAATTTATCCTCATAGCTTTCATTTGACATTACTGATTTCAGGACTTCTGTTAATGGAATCCATCCTATCAATGAGATGTTTAAAAACTAAATTTTAACGAATCCCTTACTCCAGTTGAACATTAGCATATGATCTAGTGAAAGCATGCTCAAACTCGACAAACTTCTTTTTTGACGTAGGACTACGTCTTTGATTTCTATATGGGGGTACACTTTGTGAAAACCGAAAATGGAACATGTAACAAATTAAGAAAGATTTTGAACGTTAATATCTCAGCTGCCTCTGGTCCAATTTCAATAATTTTATCACCAATCGATCAGAAATATGGCTACGCATCGATAACAATGCTTCCGAGTGTTGATTTTTAACAAGAAACTATTGATAAACTGGTAAATGTCCAGCACTGTCCAAAAGCGTCGAATTAACTAACAAATCCACCAATTACCTACATGCATATGCTGCAGAGAGTAGTAAGTAGACGAAACAAGTCGAAGTGGCATTCACCTCCGATCCTCGGACGCGTGCGAATAGGGAGGATGGAATTGCGTAATTTGTTGCACACTCATCGCCATACTCAGAACCACACGCTCCCAACGACCACACCACTGTGTGGTGGTGTTCGGTCGTCGAAATTAGTAGCAGCAGTTGCAGTGCTTTCGGCGTGTGGCATTAAAAATTGTTCTCCAGTAACAACGAAAGGCTGCCTGCAAGCAGCGAGCTGCAGAGCCCACATAAGCAACCATCAAAGGAGGAAGAAGCTGCACCGCTATACTATGGATCGGAATCAGTAGCTCTTCTTAAGTCGCTGCGGGTCGGTCATCTATGCCAAGTGTGTCACCCTCGCTCCAAAAGACATACAGCTCGACAGCCTCATCCGTGTTGAACACCCAGCTCAGAATTACTCAACCATCACTACAAAACGGCCCTTTTCAAGGCCACCAAAAATTTGTTAAAGAGTATTATTTGAACATTGGTCAAGGTCATTAGTTCCCGCAAGCAGCTAGCTATCAAGGCGCAACCTGTCTACAAAAGGTGTGGAATTGTAGGCCTGAATATATTGGTGCAAGTAGTTTTTCCTCGGCTTTCATTCCGCACGATTCGTTTCTTTCGTTTAATCAATCACCCTTGTAGTGACGTTGAAAAGATTGTTTCAATCGGCGCTTACATATGAAATTTAATGTGGATTATAGAATTTTTTGTATGTTACCAAAACGTATGAATGGTTTGCCTCTAAATGTTGAGATAATTTATTGATTATTGAATTATCACACTGTATATACCATGATAAACCAGCCTGTTTGTGAGTTTTTGCCTGTTTTTAAGTAAGGAGATATAATAAAAAAACAAATCACCAGCTGGTATTTCCCGGCAACTTTACAAATAAATAAAATCAAACAAAATCATCATGTAGAACTAGCTGGGATTTGTTTTACTTCATATTTCACAAAATTGCTTTCGAGTGTTAAGACATCGTCTCCCGCAAAGTTTACATTTTTCCCTCAACTAACACATACATCAGGGCTAGATAGATCTCCACAGAATCTATAGAATCAACGCAATTTCAAAAAACCAAAATGCACAGCATTACGAAAAGAGGTCAGGTTTCGACCATAAATTTGTTAAGAGTATTATTTGGACATTTGTCAAGGTCATCAGTTCCCGCAAGCTGCTAGCTATCAAGGCTCAACCTGGTATCTATAGATGGTGTGGAATTGTAGGCCCAAATCTATTGGTGAGATTAATCATCGTCCGACCATTTTCCAGAACACGCTGGTAGCAAGTGTTAAAAATCCTATAGAATTTAAGGGAAGTGGGAATAATTCGCTTTGGGTGTATATTCAGTCCCCAGAAAGTCAATAAAATCAAATTTGTGAAAAAATTAGCTCTCACGAGTTCAATCTCTCGAAGTCCCTCCTTTTTTACATATTCTGCACAAACGATACTTTCCACCCCGCCCCATTCATATAATTCGGAAGGAAATACTGTGAGGGGTGAATTGAATACACTTTAATACCAAAATGCACATAACTTAAAAATTAATAAATAACAAAACAATTCAAAATACACCTTTTAAAGTCGGGTAGATGAATCGAAAATACTCAAGTTGACAGTCCCTTCGATTCTCTTCATCAACTTTCTCTTTGAAATAAATACTACAAATTTGATACGCTTACAAATAAAAAACGGAGAGAGTTAAGGTAATTGATGATTGATAAATTAAAAGAACTAAATGTTCACATTTGTTCCGTCCACTAGCGGTCCTACGAAAAGCTTCCGTTTGTGCCCCTAGGCACAGACCCTTCTACTTTTTTTAGTTTTAGTTTAGTTTAAATGAACTTTATTTCAGTTTAACTTGGACGATTACCATATACATTTTACTAAGTGATTTAATTGCTTTCTTCATCTTTAGGTATGGGCAAAATTCCAAATTTGTTTTACAGAATTAGTCCTAGACTTAGTACACGGTCGACCACCTTGGTGGGATTGGTTTGTTTTGTTTTTTAGAATTTGAAGAGAAACTACTTAATACTACTATTTACAACTACAACTGACCTACAACTACTATATACACCTAATCTACTACATGCAAATTGCTTATCAAAGCATGTTCTGATAAATTACATTTTTGTGTAAATTTAGTCTTAATTTCGTTAATTTTGGAATTTATTTTGGCAATGCTAGCCTCTTCATGTAAATTTGTTATTCTAGTGTCGAAAGGACGATGAAGTACCATCCTCAGCGCTCTATTCTGAGCGACCTGAATTTTGTTCCTGTGAGTTTGTGCACATGATTCCCACACCGGAGCTGCGTAGAGGATCGCAGGTGCTATGATTTGTTTGTAGACAGCCAGTTTGTTTTGCCTAGAGAGGCGAGATCTGCGGCAAATTAGCGGATACAAACACCTAACCAAGGCCGAGCACTTAACTAGGGTTTTCTCTATGTGCGAGCGGAACAGGAGCTTCTCATCGAACAACATCCCGAGATAAGTAACATCAGTGGACCACTCGACCCTTGTACCATTCATTATTACGGTACAGGAGGGATACGGTTTAAGTTTTGGCGATTGTCTGTGAAGGAACATGATCGCTTGGGTTTTCGAGGCGTTGATTTTGATTTTCCACGTGGTGGCATAATCAGTAAAGGTGTCAAGGCATCGTTGGAGCTTGTTCGTAATTTCACGAGGCATCCTACCCTTGACAGCTATCGCGGTGTCATCTGCGAACAGGAAGAACACACAACCGTCTCCTAGAGGAGGGATGTCCGACGTGTAGATGCTGTAAAGCAGTGGTCCCAGCAGACTCCCTTGCGGAACACCTGCTGGGGTCGGAAATTGTCCCGAAAGACAACCATTCAACGACACCCTGAACGACCTTTGCTGGAGATAGTTACGGGTGATTTTCACAAGGTATGGTGTAAAGTTGGAGTTACAAAGCTTGCATATAAGTCCGACGTGCCAGACATTGTCAAACGCCTTTTCGACGTCTAACGAGGCCATGGCTGTGGACTTGGATACAGCTTTGTTACTTCGGATGTTATTCATCACCCGCACTAGCTGATGATTGGTGGAATGCCCCTTACGGAACCCGAACTGTTCCGGAAGAAGAATGTCATGTTCCTCCTCAAACTTGTTCAGTCGGCTCAGGATCAATTTTTCGAACAGCTTGCTCAGCGCTGAGAGCAGGCTAATCGGTCTGTAGCTTGACGGTAGTGAAGGGTCTTTCCCAGGTTTGCGGAGCGGGATGATTTTTGCCACCTTGCAGATGCTTGGAAAATAGTGCAGCTCCAAGCATCTGTTGAGGATGGCAGCCAGCAGCGAGTGGACCCTCGGGCTGAGATTTTTCAACGCTAGGTTGAATATTCCGTGAAACCCGGGAGCCTTCATGTTTTTACTATTTTTCAGCGCTGAGCAAATTTGTTTCTCTGTAATCCGTTCTTCTGGAGGGACGGCACAAGGGGAGGTATGTAACGTCTGGACGCACTGCGCAACCTGGTTCTCGAGTGGACTTGGGATTGTAGAGCCAAGCAAATACGACTGGGCAATGTGGTCCCCAATCGCATTGGCCTTCTCTTCGTTGGTGATAAGCCGTTCGTCATTGACTCTAAGTGGTGGAATGGGCTTGGGGTGAGACTTCAGCACCTTGGCAACCTTCCAGAATGGTCTGGAACGGTCGTCCAGGTTCTGAACGAGCCGCCCGAAACTCTCGTTCTGGATTGAGACCATTCTGGAAGCGATCTGCCGATTCAGATCAACCATTTCGTATTTACGCTGCAGATCCGCAGTCCGCTGAAACTGGCGTCTACGAACATTTCTGAGCCGAATCAAGAGTTTGGTGTGGGAATCGATTGCTTGAAACTTACCCCTCACAGGAACTCGTCGAACGCACTCTTCGTCAGCCACGGCTATGGCTTGATGGAGACCCTCCAGGGCCCGGTCGATGTCCTCCACTGTGTCGAGCGGTGGGTTGTCGTCGATGTGCCTAGTTGACTCGATGGTAGTCCTTCCGCTGGCACGGTGCAGGGGCCACGTTGCAGCCCAGCTCGGTCAGCACCGGTTGGTGGTCCGAACTCAGGTCGTTGACGGCAACCGGCTTGGCTAAACCGGTGTTTGCCAAGAACAGGTCCAGCGTCGATGGGTTGCCCGTCGGTGATGTGAAGGTTGGTTCGTCCGGAAACCAGATGAAATAGAGACCATGCTGGGCATGGTCGAATAGCAGACGGCCGTTCTGGTTCTGCTGGTAGTTCCGCCAGGCCTCGTGCCGGGCGTTCAGGTCCCCTCCGATTACGAAGCGGGCATTGGTGCGGGTTATGATGGAAAGGTCGTTCTTGAACTGCTGTGCTGTACCATTGCTAACGGTACATTGCCGGAGGCAGTAGGCGGCGATGAACCGGACGTTTCCGGTCGATGTTTCCACCTCAACGCCGACGGCCTCGATGATGGAATTGCGGTAGTGGGGTAGGGTGCAGTACTTGATGCCTTTCTTAATGATGACCGCGACACCGCCCCCCTTGAACTGGTGCGATCAAGCCGGACAATGCTGTGGTCGGGCAGCCAGAAGCTGTCACCGGTCTTGAGGTGGGTCTCGGTGAGAAGGCCCACGTCGATGTCGTGCTTGCGGAGGAAGTCTGCAAGCTCAATGTTTTTCGCCCCTACGGAGCGAGCGTTCCAGTTGGCGATCTTTATGGCTTCACGGTCCATAATTAGCGACGAAGGAGATGATAGCTTGGAGCTGTTGTGTTCTTGTTGCGCAGGTGCGCTTGATGATGATGGCCTGGGCCAACAGTGTGACGATCTCATCCGTTGACAGCGGAGAATCGTCTGTAGCTTCGCCGGTTGTACCGGCCAATTCCGGAGCAGGGGGATCCGTTGATGGCCCGGAGGCTTGACCGGGTACTGCAGCGGCAGCCGACTGGGCAGCAGCCAACTGTTGGTTGAGCGGGAGTGGTGGCAACACTGGAATTGGCCGTGATTGGACCGGTGATAACGGAGGAAAGTTCTGCGCGTTGTTTTCTGGAACCTTCTTGCGACCGGGCTGACTGTTGGACGAGGCCTTCTTCCGGATCTCGGCGTATTCGGCCGCCTTCGGACAGGCCTTACTCATGGCCTTGTGGGCGGCACCGCAGTTGGCGCATGTGGGAACGGCTTCCTCGATGCTGTCGCAGTTGTCGATCTTGTGGTTTTTGCCGCATTTGATGCAGCGGCTGGCCATGCGGCAGTTCCTGGTGCCGTGCCCGAACAATAGGCAGTTCGAGCACTGAGTGACGCCACGGTGGGTCGGCTTATACCGCTCCCACTTCACTACGATGTGGAACAGTGTGCGTGTCGTCTGGAGATCCTTCACGGTTGTGGAGTTCTTCTCCAGATGGACCAGGTAGAGCTGGTCACGATACTTGATGGCCTTGCTGCGGGTCATCTTGTGGACTTCGACCGGCTTGAGGCCGTTCGCCTTAATCTCGTCCATTAAGGTGGTGGTGTCCATGTCGTGGAGCCCGCGCAGCACCACTTTCTGTGGCTTGGTGGCCTCGATGTCGTGGGAGAAGTACTCCAGCTTCATCCTGTCCAAGAGGGCCTGGACTGTGTTGAAGTGTTTTTCGGCCGGGAACATCAGTTTGTAGCCTTCCGTGCACCGTTGAATGGTGCAGCGAAGGCCCTGCTTAATGTAGAAATCCAGCTGCTCCCATAGCCCGGGAGGGAAGCCCTTCACATAGAAGGGTGGCAACTTAACTTTTTTCGGCACCGTCTCAGGGTCCGACTGCGGCTGCGCTCCGTTCTGCAGGGCGGAGAACGGATTGTTGCTCAGCAGCTTTTTTGCTGCTGATACGGTGGCGCTGCTGTCTTCAGGTCTGGGTCGTTTAGTTCCGGGAGGCCCCGGCTGCGGGTCCGCAACGCCTGTCGGGATGGGCAATGGGGTTTTCTTCTGCTTCTTCTGGGCTGGCTCGGTGGTCGCGCCGTCTCCTGGGAGAGTCTGTTTTCCCGGTAAACTGGCACTCGCGTTACCGCGCGATTTCTTACCCATGACTGGGTCAGCGAGAGCGTCACTACACAACGCGGAGCTAATTCGACTTGCGAACGAACGAACGAAACTAGAGAGAATTCAAATCGACTGAACTGCTCAAAAGTCTGGCAGCGAATGATCGACAAACTTCTTTCTTTCAATGTCTATATATACAGTTGTGTTCGATAAAATAGCAGCGCATGCCGATTTTCATACAAAATGGTCAACTTTGAAACTATGTTACTTTGTTAACTTATGATCAATTGAGCTGAAACGTTCATTAAAGAACTATAAATTCGATTGAAAAATATTACATTTTTGGAAGCACCTGCCGAAAAGTGAGACACCTGGTAAAATTGTTCAAAAGTTAAAAAATTCGCCAAATGGTTCAGAGCTTAAGTTATTCTTTTATATAATCAATTCCTTCAGTTTCCTCGTCAGTCCACAGGTTATGGGCCCAGTTACACGGCGCGAGTTTTAGAAAGAGGTTTGATCGCGAATCGAATAGAATCGAATCGAAAAGTGTAGTAGATTTTATTTTGTCATCCGTCCGGAGTCCATTGTGTGTTGGTGAACAAAATGGCGGAAGCGAAAATCCTAATGGAGTGGTTGAATAACTTCAACTGGAGCAGATGGAAGTTCTGGATGGAGCTACCACCAACAAACCGACATGAACGACCATAGCAAAAATAATAAAATTTCTGACCAAAGCAAACTACTGACATCTGGCTCCGTATTCGCGGGAAATATTGAGCTAAGCCAAGAACTTGCATGCAAAAGTTATGAATTGGTTCGTGTCTGATCTATTCTGGACAAATTATTTTTATCTAGAACAAAACATCCTTTGGTTTTGACAGTTAGGGTCACTGCACATTTAAATCGGCCGTTTACGATTTTCGGGCATAAGTCAGAATAAAGTGTCATGTCGGTTTGTCGGTGGAGCTACTGTTGTTGATGGGGTGTTTACACTTATGCTAATGAGCTAGCTGCTAGCAAAAACAGCTCACTAGCATAATGTAAACAGGGCATCAGCGTCTACCAGCATGAAATTTCAGGAGCAACAGAAATTCGTGCTAGTTGGCGAGTACACTAGCGCGAGTAAATCCGCACAGATGTAAACACCCCATGAAGGAGAAACTCCTTGAAGTGGTATCGTCGGCAAAGCCGGATGCGCCTACAGCGGACTGGACTACAAAGGATGGTAAGGCTAGGGCCACAATTGGTTTGGCTCTTGATAAAAACCAGTTATGTCACGTCATGGGAGCCACAATTGCAATCGAAATGTGGCTAGCGTTGAAAAATTAGCACGAGCGGGGATCCCTATGTAACAAGATTCACGTTCTTCGGCGATTGTGTTCCTTGCACTTGACAGAGGGAGGTAAAATGTCGGAGCATCTCATGGAAGCGACCGAACTCGTACATTGTTTAACTGGTATGGGTGAGAAACTGGAGAATCATTGGAATATCGCCATCATTCTGTCGAGTCTTCAGGAGAACTACAACGCGCTGATTACGGCACTGGAAAGCCGTCCCGCCGAAGAGCTCAAGCTGTAAAGAGCAAGCTGCTTGACAAGTGGAAGCGGAGGTACAAAAATAATACGTTGGACAAGGTGTTGAAAGTGTCGACCCGCAGTGACGATAAGATGAAGAATGAAGTGTGACATTATTGCAAGCAAGAGGGGCATTTAAAAAAAGATTGTCCCAAAGCGAACGAGGAGCCGCAAGAAAAGCAGAAGTACTCCCACGAGAAGTCGCAGAAGGCGAAAGAGTCAGTGACGAAAAAGGAAGAAGACGACAAAAAAACTGTTACAGTGCTAATGCAGAATGTCTCGAAGCGTTAAGAGCGGATTTCCTGAGTGCGTTGGTAGATTCTAGCGAAAGCGTCTGTCTGGCGGATGGAAACTAAATTTCAGCTAAAAGTATGGACTATGATGGCAGAAAACGATGAATCGAAAACCATATGCATTAAAAATGTTCTGTTTGTTCCTGGCTTGGCTGGAAACCTCTTATCCTTGAGTCGGATCGTCGACGAAGGTTTTCTGGTGAGCTTTAACTCCGGCAGATGCCATATCAAAGGATGATAAGGTGGTAATCACTGGTGAACGAAAAGGCGGTTTGTACTGTATCAAGCAGGTGGTTCAGCAGTCGGTTTTGTCAGCGGTGGGACATTCAGATTTGTGCCAGCATCTTTGGCATCGGCGTCTAGGTCACCGGCACCCGAATTTTGAGCGAAAGAATGGGAACGGACTTGAAGGTAACCGACTGGGGCATACGATCGGTGTGCGGTGTGTGTTGTGAGGGGGCCATTTCCAAAATCGCAATCAATGTCACAAGAAATACTTGATGTGGTGCACTCCGACCTTTGTGGTGTTTTGGAGGTCGCTACTCCGAGTGGTAACGTCTACGTCATGACGATGATAGATGACTGCAGTAAGTACACTGTCGTCTATCTGCTGAAGTCAACTGGTGTCGAATTATGTCCACTTGGTGCAGAACCTGTTCGGCAGAAAGCCGAAAGTTTTGCGAACGGATGATGGAGTCGAATATTCGAGCACGAGACTTCAAATGTTCCTACTGGAGAATGGAATCACAGCCTGAATTCAACCATTTTGGTTCAACTGCTTGGGTGCATGTTCCGGATCAAAAGAGAAAGAAACTGGATAAAAAGGCGACCATGCTGACGTTCGTAGACTACGCGGAGGACAGGAAGGCGTATATTACGGGTGTCACTACACGGTGATAAGGAAGTGATATTCAAAGTAAGAGCCGTGATTGCCATACAAATCAAATGGTAATCACTTTGACGACAAGTGACAAGTTTTCACCGTGAAGTAACATCCGTAATAAGCCCCGCGTGTAATTTTTTTTTTTTTTTTTTCCTTTTGGTTTGTTTTTTCCGTCGATCTTGTTTTCCGTGCTGAGCACCAATGCTACCGACGTGCCAGGAAGGCAGCTCCCACACCTGAACCCTACATATCGACCCATCAACTCATGAACCGGGGACCAACGGCTGTACTTCCCATCCGAAGGAAGGCGTGATCAGAGATGTTATGCCTCAGAACATCCCGGCGGCGCCGACTGGGATTGAACCCAGGCCTTCTGGGGTGAGAGGCAATCACGCTTACCACTACACCACCGGCGCCGTTTTCCCCGGGTGTAATGATGATATATACATTAATTGAAACCTTTTGAATATATTGTATTAGTGGTCCTCCGGAAGATCTAGAATAGCTAAGATCATGTGGTCAATTCATGTAATTCTAAAGCTCAATGACTCAATTTGAAACTAGGACAGGAATATGGATCATCACTACAAGTGACTTTAAGCAATCACAAAAATCTAGGATCAGTTTCATGATTTGACGAATTTCACGAAATTACAATTTAAATGAATGTTTCAAATCTTCCGGAAAACCATCCATGGCTTAGTGTCCACACTCCGACCGCAGATTTGAATTCATTTATGTTATCGTATGCTTAATGAAATCACGAAGTTTTAGAATCAGATTCAGTAATTGAACACTCTTACGAATGTTCCGCTTCATCCGGGTGACTTTTTTTTGTGACCGAGAATGGATAGATCAGTTCCAAATCAAAATTCATTCAAATATAATCTTTTCAATAAATTTCAAAATAAATCGCGAAATCTAAGATCAGTTTGACGGAATTTCCACTAATACGTATGTCCTGGATCTTCCGCGGAATCGTCCTGTGACCACCAGAGTTCACATTCCGGCTCAGATCCAAATCTATTCCCATGTCATCATTACAAGTGATTTCAAAAGAAATCGTGTAGTTTTTACAACTTTTTCAAGAATTGACCACTTTTACGGATATTCCGGATCCAAGGTGCAAAAGCCCACATTGCGAGCCCAGATTCACATTTGTTCATGTTGTATTGTTGATTTTCAGGCTACCGGCTTGGACAAGCCGGTATTTGTCAGGAACAGGTCTAGTGTCGATAGAGTGCATCCGCTGAGAACAGATCGGGGTAGTTGTTTTGCGCTGTTTGTTGTCTCCAGAATCCAGGGGGGGGGGGGGGGGGGGCGATGGAGATCTTTGTCCAGCAGAATCACCGGAAGCTTCTTGAGGGGGGGGGGATTGCACCCACGAATTGCATGCCTTTTCTGAGGAGCACGGTGCTGGATTGGTTGCCGCCGGCTTTCGGATTGATTTTAGTAATGCATTTGAGTTTATATACCATTGTTGCTTCTTAAAATATCCAAGAATCCTGGGTTACTGAAATGGATCGAGTCATACTTGACAAGAAAAACGCAAAGAGTAAGATTTGAAGGAAATTAGTCTACAATCGTTAATGTCACATCTAGTGTGCCACAAGGTTCACATCTTGATTCATTACTGTTGATTTTATTTGTCAACGATATAAAACACATTTTGAAAGTTTTTTTTTTTATGTTTTAGCATATGCTGACGACACGAAAACTTTAAATTCAAGAAACAATTACTCTAGAAAACGGTTGAAAGATGCTATCAAGTTAAAGATTTAGGTGTTATACTCGACTCTAAGTTTTCCTGTGTTGATCACTATAATAACATCATCTGTGAAGCGAGCACATGTTTGGGTTTATCAAACGATTTAGTATGCAATTCAATGATCCTTACACAGTCAAAATACACAGCATATGTGAAGCCTCATCTTGAATACTGTAGCATAGTTTGAGCTCCTTATCAAAACACACATGTGAATCGTATTGAATCAGTTCAAAAACAGTTTTTGATGTTTGCTCCGCGAAGGGTTGGGTGGGACGTGTTTACCGCTAACATCTTATGACTCGCGACGTAAGTTGATTAATTTAGATTGACTCAAAAAGCGAAGAGTGATCGCAATGATAATTTTCTTCACTCCAAGTAATCAAAATGAAAATGAAATCCCGTCCTGGCGATTCGCGCAACGGGATTTCTAATGATTTTTATTTAGTTCACTTCAAGTCTAGTGAACTAAACAACCTTAAGGCCTTAGAAAAAGCTAGCCTTATGCTCCATGTCCGAGTGAAGTGGGAACACTTCAGGAAGACTGGAGGAAATTTCCAAAACCTCACTCAGTGCCGTAAGTGCCAGGGATGGGGTCACGGAACTAAAAATTGCTACATGCCAGCTAAATGCATGAACTGTGGTGATTCCTCTCACGCAAAGGACGACTGTCCTGTGAAGGAAGATCCTAAGAAATTTAAATGTTCAAATTGTGGTGAAAACCACAAATCCAATTTTTGGGAATGTAAGACTCGCAAAGCGATCCTACAATCTCGTTCTAACCGTCAGGTAGGAAACGCTCCACGTTTCCGACCAGGTACAAATTCCTCTGCTGTTAACAACGGTCAGCGAGGAACAAATTCTACATTCGTACCCGTAGGTACAAATATCTCCCCTGCTTCAAATGTTTCATCTGTACCTACTCCCCTCGCTGCTAACAATGTTCAGCGAGTTAATGGAGCTACCTATGCTGCTATTGCAGCGGGTAGAAATCAAAATACTAACCAACGTTCTAACGGAAATTTGGACAATTTTGACTTAGGAAGCATTACTGCTCCTAAAATGGAATTTTTACAGAATTCATTAATTGACATGATTTCTGATATGCTTAAATCTAACTCCATGTTTGATGCTATTCAAACTGGAGTAAAATTTGCTAATAATATTGTCATGACTTTAAAATTCAGTAATGGATTTTAAAGCATTAAACATTTTAAATTGGAATGCTCGATCTCTTAAAGATAATGAAGACGAGCTATTTAATTTTTTGAGAGTTCATAACGTGCATATTGCCGTTATAACTGAAACGTTCCTTAAACCTGGCCATAAGGTTAAGAAGGACTCACATTACTTAATTTATCGAAATGATCGTCTTGATGAACCCTGTGGTGGCGTTGCCATCATTATTCATAGACGAATCAAACACAAAATACTTTCTTCATTTGAAACCAAAGTTTTTGAAACTTTGGGAGTTTCTGTTGAAACAAAATTTGGACAACTTACGTTTATAGCTGCCTATTTGCCATTCCAATGCGTAGGCCAGCAAAAGAATTTTCTCAAGGGTGACCTTCAGAAACTTACCCGTCATAGGTCTAAATTCTTCATTATTGGTGATTTTAATGCAAAACACCGCTCATGGAATAATGCTCAAAGCAATTCCAATGGTAATATTCTGTTTGATGATTGTTCTGCAGGTTATTACACTATTCAATATCCAAACAGCCCAACATGCTTTTCTTCTGCAAGAAATCCCTCACCTATTGATTTGGTCTTAACTGATTCATGTCATCTTTGTAGCCAATTGGTTACCCATGCTGACTTCGGTTCTGATCACCTTCCAGTAACTTTTGAAATATCCCAAGAAATAATTTCTAATCCCAACAGCTTTACTTTCAATTACCATAGGGCTGATTGGGAGCAATATCGAACATTTATGGAATATAACTTCGATCCAAACATTCCTTTGCAAACCAAAGATGAAATTAATTATGCTCTTGAATCTCTGACTACTTCAGCAAGAGCTGCCTCAGTACCAAAATGCGAGGTTAAATTCGATTCAATTATAATAGACGATGATCTTCAGCTTTTGATCCGTCTTAAAAATGTCCGTAGGAGACAATTTCAAAGAACACGCGATCCTGTCATGAAAGTTATCTGGCGGGATTTGCAAAAACAAATTAAAAAGCGACTCTCTGCCCTGAGGAACAAAACTTTTGAAAATAATGTTTCTAAATTAGACCCGAGTTCCAAACCCTTTTGGAAACTCACAAAAATTTTGAAAAAACCTCAAAAGCCAATTCCAGCGCTTAAAGAAGGTGGTAAAATTTTGATCACAAATTTGGAAAAAGCTCAGAAACTTGCTAAGCAATTCGAGAGTTCCCATAATTTCAGTTTGGGTCTTACTAGTCCTATTGAGAATCAGGTTGCTCGGGATTTTCGGAATATTTTCTCTCGGGAAAATATTTTTGATGATTCCTGGGGGACTGATTTGGACGAAGTAAGGTCTATAACTAAAAAATTTCAAAATATGAAAGCTCCAGGTGATGATGGAATTTTCTATATCCTCATCAAAAAACTCCCAGAGAGTACCTTGTCTTTCCTGGTAAAATTATTTAACAGATGTTTCCATTTGGCATACTTTCCTGATAAATGGAAAAATGCAAAAGTTGTTCCAATTTTGAAGCCGGATAAAAATCCAGCTGAAGCTTCTAGCTACCGTCCAATAAGTTTGCTTTCTTCAATAAGTAAACTTTTTGAAAAGATAATTTTGAATAGAATGATGCTTCACATCAATACGAACTCAATTTTTGCAGATGAGCAGTTTGGATTTCGCCATGGGCATTCAACTACTCATCAACTCTTAAGAGTTACCAATTTAATTCGTTCAAACAAATCGGAAGGCCACTCAACTGGAGTTGCTCTTCTAGACATAGAAAAAGCATTCGACAGTGTTTGGCATGAAGGTTTGATTGCTAAATTGAAAAAGTTTAATTTTCCACTTTACATTATGAAATTAGTTCAAAATTATTTAACTGACAGAACTCTGCAGGTAAATTATCAAAATTCCAAATCTAATCGACTACCTGTTAGAGCAGGAGTTCCTCAGGGTAGCATTCTTGGGCCTATATTGTATAACATTTTCACTTCGGACCTCCCTGATTTGCCTCAGGGTTGCCACAAATCTTTGTTCGCTGATGACACAGGCATTTCCGCTAAAGGAAGAAGTCTTCGTGTCATTTGCAGCAGACTGCAGAAAAGTTTATATATTTTCTCTTCTTATTTACAAAAATGGAAGATTTCTCCCAACGCTTCCAAAACTCAACTTATAATATTTCCACATAAGCCTAGAGCTTCGTTTTTGAAACCTAGTAGTAGTCACATAGTCACTATGAACGGAGTTCCAATTTCCTGGTCAAACCAAGTGAAATATCTTGGATTAATACTTGACCATAAATTAACTTTTAAAGATCACATTGAGGGCATTCAAGCCAAATGTAACAAATATATAAAATGTTTGTATCCTCTTATAAACAGGAAATCCAAACTTTGCCTGACGAATAAACTTCTAATATTTAAACAAGTTTTTAGACCGGCCATGCTTTACGCTGTGCCAATATGGTCTTGTTGTTGCATTACCAGGAAAAAAGCACTTCAAAAGATTCAGAACAAAATTCTGAAGATGATTTTGAAGTTGCCTCCCTGGTACAGTACAACCGAAGTACATAGAATTTCTAATTGAGACTTTAGCACAAATGTCCAACAAAATAATTAATAATTTCCGGCAAAAATCGTTACAATCCTCAATTGCAACGATTAATTCCCTTTATACTTAGTTAAGATTTAGTTTTAGTTATTTAGTTTTAAGCTATCAATTGTTATACTGACATGCAGGTTTAAAAAACCTGTTTAAAATACTGGATTGCCAAGACAGGAACAATGTAAAAACACTTAGATATATATCATAACAATTAAGGCTGGTAAGTTACTGTAATAACTGGAGCACCTAGGTTAAAAATGAAATGTAATTTATTTTGAATTTGAAACAAATAAAGAGTTAAAAAAAAAAAAAAAAAAAAAAAATGATAATTTATCTTAAACGTAATCAATAAACACTCCGGAGATTTTGGAAAATATATAATTACTAGTTGGTTCGTGGACGCCGTGGCGCCCGTTGCAGCTTGTTTTGTTAGCATTTGTTGATGGCATTTGAGATTTTTTTTTTAAATTTTCGACAGATTATATCTTGCAAATATTCCTCTATGGAAACACAATCTGCGTAACACTAAGATTTTTTGTCCTACCTATTTTTTTATGAGGTAAAATAGCGTAGCAATGGGCAAGCACATTTGTTAAGCTTCCTTAAGATGATACTGTTAAAAGCTTATTTGAGAAGCTTCTAAAAAACACTCATCTAACAGGACTTGGAATCTCTGAAACTGATCGTTGTTGGAGTTTTTCATGTATAGAGCATTTTATCGTTTTTAATGCTACAAACACATTTTCTTCAGAATTATTGCATTGCCTGTTCAGGGAAAAGTAAGTAAGACAACGGATATTGATTTTTTTTAGTAGACTTTATTCATTTAATTTTGTACATTCTTATCGTATTTAGTACATTTTACATCTGGAGTATTTCTTTGTAAAGTACAGTGCGCGTAAACTGACATCCGTCGTTCAACAGATCCCCTTGATTTAAGTTGGGTTCAATGTGAACTTTCACCTGATTAGGATTTCGGCACCGAGATAAAGCAACGTAGAGTTGTCCATGCAAAAAACGGTTGTTTGTATATCAATGCCCACGTGATCAAATGTTTGTCCTTGCGATTTGTTGATCGTGATAGCATATGTTATAAACTACGTTGCCTTCAGTGATGATCAAACCAATAGAATTTTATTTTGAAAGCTTTTGTTAGGAGTATCTAGAGAAAGCTTGCATGGGCAGGACAATAAATCTGAGGGCTACGCGGTAATTGAGCTTTTCTTATTTATGAAGCAATTATTCGCTTTAAACGCTGCAAAAACCTTTTTCCAAAGGCATTGCATCGATGTTTAGGGAAATATAATTAATTAAAGATGAAAAAAAAACTCCTACTGAACCGTCAAACGTCAAACTTGCAATCATTACTTAACCATTTGGTGAGATATGTCAAATGCTTTGAAAAGTTATAACTTGTACTTTTCATCAGCACCAGAGCTTTTTAAATTCGTCAATAAATATATGTGTTATGAGTTTTCTTAAGTACAGCGTCTTTTCACAAAACCTGCTCATCTTTACATTTTTCATCCACGAAGCATTTTTTTTTTCTGTCACGCAACATTTTCAGTCCTAAAATTCTAAGGCCAGAAATCACGATTTAAAGATTTTAATTTAAAAAAAACCGAAAGACACGAAAAAAAAAAGCGTTTCTATGGCCAAATTTTAGACTTCTAATACAAAATTTGTACCGAGGGGGGGGGAGGATAAAAAATAACCAATTTAAGCGTTACGTAGTTTGCGAATGAAACCTATGGTACTTCGCATCAAAAACAAAAAACATTCCTACGGCCAGGAAAAGGAATTTTTAAGATTTTTACTCCAAAGTAGGCTTTAAACATTCCTGCACTGATTTGATCTGTCGCATGATGGGTTTTAATTCAATTCATATTCTGACCACTTCCCCGTCGAACTCGGATCATTTTCGGGTATAGCCAATGTGATCCTGGACATTTAATAGGGCTACCATTGAGCTACGGCCAGAAAAAAACGTCTTAAATATTTTGACTTGCTTAAAATTTTCCTAAAAAAAATAAAAAATAAATAAATTTTAAATGAAAAAAAAAAACCAACAAATGTTAAAAATAAAAAAATATTACAAGTAAAAAAAAAATGAAAAATTAAAAAAAAATTAAGAAATAAAAAATAAATTAGAAATAGGGGAAATGTCTCTACTGTTGGCCTATGAATCTAAGATTGGGCCCATCGCATAAAATCGGCTATTTATCAATTTTATCTAGATGAATGCGTTATTGGGACGTTACTAATGGATATTTTTGGTTGCTATTGAAAATTTAGTCGATTGCTGAATTTATGTATGGGCCCAAATAAGGGACACTTAGGCCGACATTACCTGCATTTCCCCTATGAAAATATTATAATAAAAAAATATTAAAATAAAAAAAAAAACATTTCAAAAATAAAAACTATTTTCTGGTCTGTTATATGTGATCTTTGGTCTAACTTCTGCGTCTGTTTCAATTGTCTAGGTGCATTACGGAGGGACGCTGGGCTTTTATATTATTATTATTATTATTATTATTATTATTATTATTATTATTATTATTATTATTATTATTATTATTATTACTATTATTCATCGGACACACGACGGTCTACATGAATTAACTAACACTAGGCACCCTTAACGCTATAGCATTGATCAAAGTCGTTGAATGAAAACATTAATACTAACATTGAAATCAAATAGAGCATTTCTAGCTCAAATCGTTAAAAAAAATGTCAATTTTGTCTCGACCCCTTCTGATTTGAATGAAACATTGCTCACGTGTTCACTGCTACTAATGGTTGCATTTTTCATTTAAATATGATTTTTTCCTCCAGAGTAACTTTTGAAAAGGGCGTATAAAAAAAATGGATTATTTTTTTTCAAAAAATCATAACTTGAAAATTATTGATCTGATCAAAATGGCATATGAGAAAAAGTTTTAGGTAGTTAAATTATCTTTGCGGAAAAAAATACACTGAAAGAAACACTTAGTAAATTAGTATTTAAAAAACGTAAAACGATGATTATCTCAAAACACCCCCCCCTTCGATCTTCATAATTTTTTTTTTCAAGAAAATTGATGGAATACCCTTGAATTTCGTGAAAAGTGTATGCTGGTAACTTCCTTAAAAAGAAATCTATAATTTTTTAAATTTTTGTTGATTTTTACAAGTTGATGAAAATGCATATTTTTTTGAAAAATAATAATTTATTTGGATTTTACGCATAATTTTCGATAACTTTGCATATAAAAACTTTTTTCCTAAGTCCAGCCGTTCTCAAGTTAATGCGAATTAAAAAATATAATTAAAACAATTTTCAACATTTTAGGCCATTTTCAAATGTTCGTCGAGATGTCTAGCAACGAGATTTTATTTCATGATTGTATATTAAAAAACAAACAATTCATTCTCAGATATGGTAGCTGTCAGACTTACCCGTTTCTATCTAGAGGCAGCGGAAGAGAAGCACGTTGATGTGGTCAAATGAAAGATTTGTTGAGATAAAAAACAGTAGGGGAAACGCTCCAAAGTTGCGGTACGTTAGAAGCGTTAGGTTCCTATAGTTGTGTATGAAGTCTCCATACACAACTATAGGAACCTAACGCTTCTAACGTACCGCAACTATAGGAGCGTTTACCCTATATATTTATTATTTTATTTTACAACTCATATTATTTGAATACATTGAATAATTTGGGTGTATCGTTTGAATTAGAGAATATTTTAACTTCAATTTGGTTGTTTGAAACTGGAATATAGTAATGATATTTTCGAGTTCCAGGAATTGGTTTCACTTTCTTAAAAATTTAATCAAATTCCGTGTCAGCCTTTTTGTATTCTTCCGTAGAAACATAACAAAATGACATTTTTGTTTGAAGATCTTCTTTACGACTATTTTCCCAGTCGTACAGTTGTTTAGGGTTCGTTATAGGGTGCTCGTGTTGCTTAGCTAAACTTGCTCTGGTTGCCATTCTCTTAAGGGTACCGCCAATCGCATCACAAGGACCTTTGCCGTGTGAAGTTGCAAAAAAATGCCATTCAATTTCTACATCTACATCTACATCTGACATAAAAATACACTTTTGGACTGTTATTTGCAACTTTAAAAATTCTAATAATTTTGAGATAAACAACTGAACTACTACTGTGTCATGCTTTGAAATTGATTTAGGTAGAGGTTTACAACACTTGAAATTGTTATCCATCGTAAAAAACTACTTGCTTTTTAACTTGAAACGCTAAGAGAGATGAACTGAATGGAACAGGTGAAGATCGTCCCAATATATATATATATATATGTAGCAGAATAATTACAATGTTGACATTATACCTATCTTCATTAGGTACAATTGATTATAGCAAACTTTTTTAGGTGTGAGTGTAAGAAGCCTCCACGGGGTGCTTTTTTATGTAGTTGTGATATCGCGGGATGAGCTCTTAAGGCACAATATGGTATACGTCAGAGAAGTACCTAGATAATTTACCTCAATTACAGGTTTAATAACATATTTGTTTACCTGTTTATGTTTTGAGCCTCTGTTATGACATACACAATTATATCCAGGTAAACAAATAATAGAGGACAGAAAAAAGGCACATGAGTGGGTTTGTTGATTATTTGGGTATATTTGAGAGTATTTACTTATAAACTTGTTTCTTTTCCGCTGCGTCTAAATAGAAACGGGTAAGTCTGACAGCTACCATATTTGAGAATGAATTGTCTGTTTTTTAATATATCTTCATGGAAAAACATCTCGTTGCTGGACATCACGACTAACATTTGAAAATGGCCCAAAATGTAGAAAATTATCATAATTATTTTTTTTAAATTGCATAAACTTGAGAACGGCTGGACTTAGGAAAAAAGTTTCTCTATACAAAGTTTTTGAATATTATGCGTAGAATTCAAATAAATTACTATTTTACTAAAAAATATGCAATTTCACCAACTTGTAAGAACCAACAAAAATTTCAAAAATTATAAAAATTTTTTTAAGGAAGTTACCAGCATACACTTTTTACCAAATATTAGGGCATTTTTTCAGTTTTCTTGAAAAAAAAAAACTATGAAGATCGAAGGGGGGGTGTTTTTAGATAATCATCGTTTTACGTTTTTTTAAATTTTAATTTACTAAGTTTTTCTTTCAGTGTATTTTTTTCCGCAAAGATAATTTAACTACCTAAAACTTTTTCTCATATGCCATTTTGATCAGATCAATAATTTTCAAGTTATGATTTTTTGAAAAAAAAAATAATCCATTTTTTTATACGCCCTTTCCAAAAGTTACTCTGGAGAAAAAAATCTTATTTAAATGAAAAATGCAACCATTAGTAGCAGCGAACACGTGAGAAATGTTTCATTCAAATCGGAAACACTCATGACCAACCGGTTTGCGTTTTGGGCTGGAAATGCTCAATAGATAAAAAACTTGGTTGAATTCAACACACATTGCCCTAATAGGTTCATTCTGAGCATAATCGGTCCTCTGAAAGTTAAGCCTCAAGATCTGCCGTTGACGGAGTTGTCTGGGTGTAATACCAAGGTTTATTCGAGAGAGTATGTAGGGAGCGTCAATTTCTCCTAACAGCAGCTTCGCAACAAATACTGCTTTCTGTTGGCTTCGCCTGCTTTCCAGAGTTGTCATTCCTAGCAGGCGACAGCGACTCTCGTACGGTGGTAAATCGTTTGGGTTATTCCAAGGCAGGAACCGGAGCGCGTATCTTACGAATCGTGATTGAACTGCTTCTATCCTTTTTATCCAGACCTCGTGGTGAGGACTCCACACGACATAAGCAGATTCTAGCCCGGAACGTACAAGGGAGTAGTACAGTGATCGTAAGCAGTACGGGTCGCAAAACTCTTTCGAAATGCGGAAGATCAATCCCAGATTTCTGTTAGCCCTAGCGATGATGTTGGAGCAATGATCCCGAAACGTCATTTTGCAATCAAGCTCCACTCCAAGATCCCTGATGCTTGTGACTCTTTCCAATGCTTCTCCACGAATCGTGTATGGCCAGCAGATTGGAGATTTCTTGCGGGTGAAAGATATCACGGCACATTTTTTCACACTTATAACGAGATGATTCCTATCGCACCAGCCTTCGAAGAGATCAATATACTGTTGAAGCTTCTGGCAGTCTTCTATAGATCGTATTATCAAGTACAATTTTAGATCATCTGCATACAAGATTTTACACCCGTCTGGTAGGAGAGAGCAGACATCGTTGAAAAACAGGGAAAATAACAGTGGTCACTTGTGGAGCTCCTGAGCTGTTGCTGAAAGTGTACGACTCAAAAGTGCCAAGTTTCACGCAAAGACGACGGTTCACAAAGTAAGATTCCATCCATTTGACAAACCGAGTTTCAACTCCTAAGCATTCGAGTTTTGCGAGCAGGATTCGGTGATTGACACGATCGAATGCGGCTTTTAAGTCCGTATAAATGGAATCCGTTTGATGACCATCGTGCATACTGAGAAGGCAGCTAGATGTGAACTGAATCAAGTTAGTGGCAGTGGATCTCCCTGGAAAAAAAAAACCATGTTGATCCGGGGATATATACATCTTAGCAGCACGAATTAGCATGTTGTACACCAGTATCTCCAACAGCTTCGACCCAGCACACAATGATGTTACTCCACGGTAATTTGCGATATCTCTTTTGTCTCCTTTTTTGAACGTCGGGAACATTATCGAATCTTTCCATTTATCGGGAAATACAGAGTCTGAAAGTGATTTATTGCAGATAAATCTCAAGGGCCCACAGACATTCTCAGCACATTTTTTCAGAACGGTAGCAGGAATTCCATCTGGGCCAGCTGACACCGAAGGCTTCATTTTCCTCAGAGCTGTGAGCACATCCGTTTCTGTGATGTCACCTACGCGGAAGTTGAGAGCATTCGCTGGAACATCCGAAAGAGCAATTCTTATTTGATCTTCGTCCACCATAAGTTCGTCAAATACGCTTGCAAAGTTTTCAGCGAACAGGTTACATATACCATCAATAGAGTCAGAGGATTCGTCTCCCAGGAACATGTTCGTTGGAAGGCCATTTTCCTTTCTTTTGTTGTTAACAAACGTCCAGAATCTTTTCGGGTTTTCTTTGAGATCTGATTGAAGCCGACGAACATGTCTAGCATACAAAAAGCGATTATACTTTTTGTATCTGTTACTAGCAACACAGAAATTTCTCTTGGAGAAGGGGTTCTTGTCCCTCGAGTATTTCCTCAGTGCTGCTGCTCTCTCACGTTTGAGTTGTCGGAGATGGCTATTTGACCATAGCGGTGATGGGCGAGAACGTGGTGGAGGGACATGTTCACGGAACAACTGGTGCAAGGTGCTGGTGAACACATCAACTGCTTCATTAACGTCAACAGACTCATACAGTCGGGACCAGTCGATGGAAGAGAGAGTCAGATTCAGAGCGGCAAAGTCAGTTTTACTGAAGCTGAACTCTCTGTCGTCGTTTAGTTCTTCAAACCTGGTGGGCGGAGAAGACTGCAGTAGAACTTGGAATGGCGGATGTAATTGATCCACGCTTGTTAGTGGTTCAGGGGGCTCAGAGACGTCACATAATGGTCTGGTGTCTGCGTTAACGAACAAAAGGTCTAAGGTTTTGTTTCCTACATTTTTGATCGAAATCAACTGCTCTAAACAAAGTACTGTCATTCCGTCAAGTAGAGCAATACTTGATTGTGGAAACGAAGATTCGTGGGGATCCGTAAGGGCAAATCTATCCGGAGTTGGGTACCATACAAGTGAAGGTTGATTAAAATCTCCAAATACCATTTGCAAATCCAGCTCTTGAGCCGAGTTTAGAACTCTATCAGCTGATTCAACGAACTTACTAATAATGATCACGTTGCCTGCCAGATCAGGAGGAATGTAAGCGGACCCTACTAGCTCCTGCATCTATAACGACCCAAATCTGTTCTATATCTGCATCCACTGCGACAGAACAAATGCTGGAGCTCAATCGAGTATGCACAGGTACTAGTACCCCACCACCTCTTGTCTTACCAGATCGTATGGGATCGCGATCCTTACGGTACACTTGATACTGTGGCCCAAAGATTTGAGGCGATGAGATCTCGTTGTTTAACCAGGTTTCTGTGAGAACAACGATGTCGTACTCCATCTCCAAGACAGCGAGAAAGAAGTCTTCTATTTTGGCTCTGAGGCCCCTAACGTTCTGGTAGTAGAAGCTTACGATGTTGTCGGTACGAATAACACAGCGTGGGCGACCAGTTTCGTGGGTTTCGACGTCGCAGGTGGTAGTAGTAGGCTGAAGCAAAGAGATGGTGGACTCTTCTCGGACAGGCTGAAATAGGTGGTTACTATTCAGAGATTGTGCAGTATCCTTTCCGGCTTCGGCGGGACATATACCACTGTTTAGCTTACTTGGTGAAACAGGAAGTGCAACCGAGTGATATGCACAAAAATCCCCAGTGCCGAAAGGCGCGGTGTTTACAGTGATGTTGATATCTTCAATGTCATCAGAGGACGTTGTGTTAGCAGAGGTTTGTACTGAGTCGACAGCGGGCTGGAACGTGGGAACAATATTCAATTTCGTGATAGCATCTTGCCCGGCTTCGGCGAGACATATACCACTGTTTGCCTTACCTGGGAGAACAGGGAAGGCCGCTCCTGAGTGGTTGACGTCATCGGTCGAGGTGATGATTGCGTTGTCGTTAAGAGATGTGCGGCAAAGGTTGATATCTTCATTGCACTGTAACCAAGAAGGCTTATTCAAATTGGGTGCAGTATCCTTCCGGACTTCGGCGGGACATATACCATTCGTAAGCTCACCTGGAGAAACAGGAAGCCCAGGTGGGGTAATGTATGCACCATTCGCTGATGATTGCTAGCTGGAGTAATCAATTCGCTGCTTCGCATTCTTCAACCTTTTCTGGTAGATGGGGCAGTCTGAACTCCAAGACGCGTGAGAGATTTCCAACGCATCATCAGCTGGCAGTCGTTGACGCTTATTAAGTTTATCGCAGTTAACACATTTTTCGTAATCCGAGATGCATTCATTGGCTTGGTGACATTCCGCACATCTTGGGCAGCAGGACGGATTTGGACATGAAGAAGCTTTGTGTCCGTATTCGGAGCACTTGAAACACCGGAGAACATCAACTGCCTCCACAACCTTACAGCGATCCCATCCAACGTTAACTGTCTGCCATTTCATCAGAGTGTCAAACATCCCAGAATCAGTTTCGATCAGCGCACTCATTGGATTTGATGGTCTATTCACATTTTTCATCAGTCGAATGACCTCGAGCGAAACCGTATCTGCGAGATCATTCTGCTTTCTGAGCTTGTCGATTAGTTGCTGCTCGTCAATCGTATCCGAAAAGCCAATGATTTTCATCCTAGGTCTGAGAGGCTGGAGAACTTCAATCGAGTACCTGTCCGACAATGACTGATTTGCAGAGGATAATAGCTGTGCTGCTTTTTCGTGTGTTTCACATCTCACCGTAACTTCCCTGTTTGCTTTCTTGTGCACTTCTTTCGCGGAGAATGTGACGGGATCCAAGTTACTGCGAATGTCAGCTTGGGTGATATCAGCTGTTTGGCTTCGTTTTGGTTGAAATACAACTGTTTTCTCAATTTTCAATATTTTTGCAGGCTTCTTTCCCGGCACGTCAGGACGGGTCGGTTCCGTTTTTTTTCTTGATTCTACGTTTACCGGATCTCAATAGACCACCATCTTCATCGTCGCTATCTTTATTGTTGTCTTTCTGTTTGGGTCTGTTATTACCTGACTCACTCTCTATTCGCTTCTTTTTACCTCTAACTACATCAGCATAGGTGTCCTTTGCCTTTGTATCACTCGAGACATGAATTTCAGTTTCGCGGATCACATTAACAATTTCCTTTTTGAAATCAGAGAGTAGCGACGGTAGAAGCTCATTCGTCAGTACATTCAATTTAGCCTCAACCACAGCAGAAACATTTGATTCTAGATTTACCAGGAGCTGGTGCATCGCATCAAATCTTTGGGTTTGCTCTGTGCATTTCTTGTTGACATCGTTCAACGAGATTTGTTTTTTTTTCTGCATTCAAAACAGAAATACTTCACAGCCACATTCTCCTTTATTGCGGTAGCTCCAGCTGTAGAGATATCAGAGCAGCGCGTATGGAGTATTTGTTCGCAGCCACCAAAGCAATAAATTCGATCAGTTTCAGCTGTGATTTTGTGAGAGCACACACTGCAAACAACCGACGTCATGATAGTATACGCTCTCTTCCCCTTTAGCCCTGGGACGGGCGTGAAGATGTGGTAGGTTGACTATACGATCGCTTTTGTTTTGTTTCACTGTTAGAAAATACCTGGAAACTAGTTTTTACGATATAGCACTATAGAAACTGAAGCAGTCCATGAATCTTCACAATGTCCGTATTTTACAGAGCCAGAGCTTCCAATTACACAAAAAACATAGATTAAAAACGTACGAATTACGAGGAAACCACGAAAAAAAAACGAGCTTTTTTAACGTATGAACTTACAAAGGTCTTCACTCTACGGCGGATTATCGTCTTTATATATTTAGATATATATATATATATATTATATTATATATATTATATATATATTATATATATATATTATATATATTAATAAATTTATAAATTGAAACATAACATTTGTAAAAAGTTTCGCTTTAAAACTTTATTTTTGAGGTTAACCAGGCAATAATAAGTGTAATATAGATGTTAAGCTGATTTTTTACAGAAATGGTACCGTAAAACGGGGTAACATTGATAGTTTTTTAAAGTATATTCTAAATATTTTTTACAACAATGACTGTTTTTCAAATTTTATATTTTTAAATTAAGTACTGAGGATCCAAGAGTTAATTCGTTACTAATATGTTGAACGAAAATTAAAGCCTTTGCACTATTTTTTTTAGTTTTGCGACCTAGCTTCAGTATTTTGATTTGGGGTTTCTTGATAATGCTCGATGAATGTAGAAAAAATGAGTGAAACTCAAACAATTTAGTTCTTAAATATGTAACTTTGAATGAGTATATAATCAGGAAACTTCATAAGCAATAAGAATACAACATTGAATTTGTGATGGCTGTATCGAAAATTCATTTCTTAAGTTATGGTTTGAGTGCTTTTTCAAAAAGGCGAAAAACACGAAAATGGTTTATTAATATTTTTGTAAAATATGTAACACATACTATTTAAAAACTATATACCATATCAACGGAAATACCCTAAGCTACAATATGGAACCAATGTTTCTTATTTGGAAAAAGCACAACGAGTAAATTTATTCTTTATATTATACTATCCAAGCTACCCGCATTATCAAAGATACCCCGTTTTACGGTATACGATTGATTGACGACCAATAAATTATTATTTTAACAATAGCAACTTACAATCGAATTCTGAATTCTAAGTGTCCACCGAAAAGCCATCCAGAGACTCGACACATTCGCAAACTTTCATATTTTTGATTTTAGATCAAAAATTGCCTTAATTTTTATCTACGACAATATGGAATATAGGGTAGAGAACTAATTCATTCTAAGCGCCCATTTCAAGCAGGAAACATCAAAATAAATCCATGATTTTGGCGTTAACATGTAAATTATGCTTTTAGTACGATTTTTTTTCTCTGTTCGGGACATAACACCACTTCGACCAGTAATTTGATCTATCCCGTGTCCTTAGTTTAGTGCATGTTGTAGTACTCCATCACTATTGAGAAATGTCAACGAAGTCAATAAGAACGCATGATACGAATGTTTGCACCCAATCAATGTTCTCAAAAGCAAATGGAGCGCTCCGTCCGAATCAATCTTTATCTTCATCCCATAAGCCGAAGTGAATTCATTTGCGTTTCAATGGCAATTCAATGGTGTTTCAATGCGTTACACAGCAAAAAAATAATTTTGATATCACGTAAAAGTGGATGCACTACAATCATGTCGAAAATATGGTGTAATATTACTTGCTAAAAAGGACAAAATTATCATTAATACAATGCATGAACTGACATTACGCTGCTTTTACTGCATTTGTTTATTTATGTGGTCATAAAAATTACATGAAATTTTCGACATGATTGTAGTGCATCCACTTTGATGTGATATCAAAATTATTTTTTTGCTGTGTAGGCCAAGTTTGGTGTCAAGAAGCAGTGTTAGACTTTTAACAATATCTCAACAATTTGTTTCTCTTTATCAAATCTTACGGTATGTACGGGAAGGTCAATAAATTTAGAAGCCATCGGTATTAATAACATTCCGTTTGGTGTTAAAATATACTAGATTAAAAAAATACTAAGTGCGGGTTGTGCTTAATAGGCCAGAAATGGGATAGTTAACCCTATTATAATCTTCTTCTTCTTCCTTCACGATTTGTCTCATAAAAACTACAAACCCTTTGAGGAACACCTCCTGCCAACCAAATGGCTCGAAATTTTGGGCGACATTTTCTGACCCTCCAAACAACCATTCGAACCATCTGCGTTTAAAACTCCAGGATTGACCTGATTTGGACAACTCTATCGCCTTATACTACGGGTACCTATAAAGGACGCGATGTATTTCTCTAATAACATGTAGACCATATCTAATTCAACAGTGATTTCCACTATCTAATTCCACCGGGACCAGAACTACAATAGAACTATAAAGAAATGTTTTATTACTCAGAAGTCATGTAACTATAGAGCATAGCTGTAAGGTTAAAAAAAATCAAACCTTGGATCTGCACACCATTATGATCCAGAAATCGTAGTCCATCGATAAAATCACGGCCACAATCGCATCGCTTCGGTGTTGGATATTTTTCAATGCATATTGGAAAATGTCCTGTACAGTTATGTCTCCTATCATCGTGCTCCCCGTAATAAACAACAAAGAACGAAAACATGAAACAGGAATCTCGATTGCTCAGCAGCACGCGCTCAAGTGGGTCCTCACTTGTTCTCGCCTTCGGGCTGTTGGAGGCCACATCCAGCAAATGGTAGGAGGATGAGGCACATCTGTAGACCTCTGCTCTCAAGAGGTTCATTCCATTGTTCTCCGACGCGATTGATAAGAGTTCCAAAGGGGGTAAGGATAAATAAGAGCAAATATGAGAGAAAAAAAAAGTCAAGGAGCTACCCAACAACCTTCGACAGATGAAGGTGTAGAGTGATGGTGGAGCAACGAAGTGGAGTGGGGTCGGGTGGCGAAAGTGGCTGTTGTAAAGTTTCAAGATGCACAACAAAACGAAAGAGAAAAATATGAACACAGCAAGAAGGAAAGAGCAGGAGAGAAAACAAGGACAGATACAGATAGTCGAGCGAAGATCTATAGAGTCAAGACAAGATGAATTTGCATATTTTTAATGATCGTCATCACATGCAGAGATGACGTTTCTCCGTTGCTGTTGCTGCTGCTGCGGTGGTGGGTTGTGACAAGGCGAGATGGATGTAAGTGACGGCTTGGGAGAGGCTTGCAAAAAAAAATCATTGCAACTATCTTGATTTCTTTTAAATAATTTTCAAATGTAGGTAAATAAAATTTAACTAAAATCCAACAATGTATCCACTTAAAGGTGCTTCCCTCAAAGCTCCCAGCGTCCTTGTTGGATATAAAACCTAGTATACTAGCGATAGCAGCAATTCTGCATAAATATTCAAAACCGACTAGAGAAACATCAGCGTTTGCAAATCCACTCATGGTGCCATTTTTTCTACTTCTTAGATTCCGTTGTTGGACTCCTAGGCATTAAGGCTGAATCCGAGCGAAAGCATAAAGAACATTCGAAAGGGATTTGCTTCCTCCGGTCGGTTCGTTGGGGGCCAAGATTTTCCTGCGGCTAGCAGCCAGCAGTCGAAGCCAATACTGTCGGTAAATTTCCTAACATTCTCTCCAAGGGCTTTAGGGATTCTGTGAATATTGAAAAGGATTTCGCGCGTTTTTCTCCTCAATACGGTTGGGTTAAATTATTGATGTAGCGCGTAGTGACGACAACGGAAAGCTTTGGCACTCTTTTGGTCCGTTCTTCCGTCAAAAGCAACAGCACCCCCAACGGTGGAGTTTCTTTTAGTTTTTAAGAATGTTTGTATGCAAATCGCTTAGAGCTGCTGTACTCCCTAACAGGTGTTGATATTTTTCCATGGTAGGGAAGAATATGGGAAGAAATCTGGTGGAAAATCTTTCGACTGTTCGAGAGGATTGAGGTAAAAACTGTTCATCACTATCAATCTTGAAGAAACTGATGGAGATTTAAACTTGTTTTAGTCATATAGGGTAAATGACGGCTTTGGCACCCACTGAATGTTTTGGGCACCCAAAGTTCAAACATTAATTTCACTGTATTTTTTCACAAAGCACATCGATGCTTGCCCAACTTTTTCAAATAGCTGTATCATGTTCAATGCACGTGTTTCTAGTTGCATTTTGTTTATTTCTCATTCATTCTGGGCTGAAATTCATAATTATGAAAAAAATTGGGCCAGAATGATATCATTGCTGAGATCCAGAGACCACGTCCGGCCAGCGAGCAGCGCTGATTTAAACGATTCCTTAGTCCATCAGCATCAATCTGGTTTAAATTTTACGACTAAGCAAACCTTTAAATTAAATATACGCATTTCTAAAAGCGGCTGATTTCGAGTTGCTGGTTAACACGCAGTTGAATTAATCATATTGTATCGCAGTTTTGGGACGACCTTCTACCAATGGTTTTATGAAAATTTAACAAATTGTAGATTTCTTAAGCTTAGCATAAATAAGCCTTATTTCTTGAGGTTCTAGAGACAAAATGGTCAAAATATTGTTCCACGACAAAGTTCGAGCGGTAAAAAACGTCATTCTAAACTGCTCGAATGATATAATTCATTGGATAGGTTGCCGACCGTAGTCACACTTACCTGAGAAGTTTGAAGCGTCGAAAAAACATTTTCAAAACCGTTTTGGACAATTCTGTCGATAGAAGTGGATAGAGCAGCAACCAGCAAATAAATGTAAACACACGCGTTAAAAGTTTGCGTGACACTGTGAAAATGCTAAAAGAAGCGCGGACGCTGCTTAGATTGACGATAATACGTAAATTCCCCTACATATGTATCAACCAACAATTAATAAGGTATGAAGAACATTTATCAGCGTGTTGCCTTAGGCATTCTTTTATCCTTTTTTTGTGGAACAAAAGCGGGATAATCCATGCAATTCATTTAAATGCACGTATGTTTGTGTTTGGCGTTAATTATAGATAATGGATCTGCGATGATTCGAACCGTACAACCGATGTTTTCAATGAAGTGAAAAGCATATCAATGCTTGAAGCGAGATATTTTATATCATCATTGTGTAGCTGCAGCCTTCCGAGTGTTGGAAGTCGGCCGGTGTGATTTAAGCAAATAAGTTCACATTTATGGAACAATTTCACTGCTATATGGATATTAGAGTGGGTCAGGTTTGTATGATGGATCAAAACCCCCTGCTGCCCTGAGGTACCCAATAACTATGCCTACTTTGAACGAAGTTGTTTGCGCTCTGGATTTGCGGGAGAACTTTAAAGTTTGTATGGGAAATTGTATGGGAAACAGAACAAAACTATTATATTGCTAACTGTTGCTTGAGCATGAGCATTGAGCTTTGACGAACATACATTTCAGTAGTTGCTACTCTGTGATTCACCAGATTTAGCGAAATTTGAGCAAAGTACCATATTAATTGGGATTGGGATTAGCAATCTCTTCTCAGTGTGTAAAATCCGGTGAATCCTTATTTTTGAGGTCAATATCGGCACCGGATTGTTGTTTCGACAACCGTTGTTACTAAAGACCGAGTATAGCTCTGCTTCTTCTTCTTTGCGTTTTATGCTTATTGTTTATCGCATATTAGTTTATTGAGTACTCTCAACTTAGTGTTCTAGATGCACTTCCACAGTTATTAATTGAGAGATTTCGATGCCTGTACAATTTTTCATTTTTGCATTAGTATATGTATATCTAGCGCATCGTTTGCCCACCGTCATCAAATTCCACGAAAGCAAGTAACCGCCGACCTAAGACTCACCGCATCAGCAGCCAGCCACCGGACGACACGATCCTGTTTCAAAGTGTCATCACTTTAGCTAGGGACCGTTTACAAAGTTAGGTCTCTGTACGTAAAAAGTATTTGGAATAAAGTCAGTCTTAGTTAGACGTTTAACGTGAAGAGTACTAGTTAGTTTTTTTTTTAAAAAAAAAAGCAATCCTGAAGCTCCCCAACGTAATTGGCGCAGTCGGTAGGATGTGCTAAGTGTTGTTAGATTCACGAGTGAAGTGCAGTTTAAACCCTAAGGGAAAACCAACCGACGCGGGAAACGATCGACGTTCAACCGCAGAAGAAAGTCATCCTATTTAGTGAAGTGAGAACAGCACCCAACTTGTGAGCTTCCAGACCATTGGCAGGGAAAAGAATCCGACGTGGGAAACTTTACAGTTTATTCACACGGACCTCATCCTAGTGATCAATCGAAGGAGGAACAACCGCAGCACGTCCCGAACGGAGATTCATCCGAGCAATCCTCCCTTGCGGATAACAAGAGGAGTAGTGGTGTAGCTCCAAAACTGACGTTAGAACAGAAGAAGACCAAAACCTGGTAATCGAAGAAACTCACGAGAGAGCACACCGAGGAGCAATTGAAAACTATGAGGAGATCACCCGGCAATACTACTTCCCTCAAATGCAGGAGAACTCTATGGTACATCATAACGCTTACTACAGTTATCACCGCACAACATCTTGTTATTGAAAACCTTAAAGAAAACCCACTAGTACTGATCAATGAAAAGTCATGCAAAATTCAAGTAGGAAGGTCAAAATTATACACCCCATTAATTTGACACTGATCGAAAACGCCATAGAAAGCTTAGCCAGTCCATCAAAAAATTGTAACTACTAATCCACTAACACACATAGTGAAAACTAAAATACAACAGCTGTACACCATTTTCTACGGGCTAAAACCAAGGCGACACCGAAGCAGAAGATGGGACATCATAGGCACAGGTCTCAAATTCATTGCTGGTACCCCGGACGCGCAGGACTTAAAGCTGATCAACCTCACCATGAACGAGCTGATTGACCAAAATAATGAACAACTCAAAACCAACATGCAACTAAACGAGAGGATAACATACCTGACCAATACCATCAACAAAATCATCGAAAACTCCTACGTAAATAAACTAATTCTGGACGAAATCGAGACGATAACAGCAATACTCAACATCGATAGCATCAATCATCTCCTGGAGAACATCCAAGACGCAATCACCCTCACGAAGAATTCACTAGTCAGCAACAAAATTCTATCCTTACGGACGGGAATTGAACTCTATAAAAACTCTTATGCAAGACCAGGGAGTAGAGGTAAATTTCCCGGATGAAGCACTCCAGTTCATCATCTCGAAATTAGCAATGAAAGAAGACATCTTGCTATACCTTCTCAACGTTCCTCAATTGGAGAACACGACATCCAGTATCATAAGAATCTACTATCAAAGTTAGGCCTCTGTACGTAAAAAGTATTTGGAATAAAGTCAGTCTTAGTTAGACGTTTAACGTGAAGAGTACTAGTTAGTTTTTTTTTTTTAAGAAATCCTGAAGCTCCCCAACGTAATTTATATATATATATATATATATATATATATATATATATATATATATATATATATATATAGGCCACCGTTACGGTCAAGAAGCTATTAAAATGCAATGACATCTCTAAACATATGTACATGCACTGCAAAAAAAACTCGATCGTACCTCTATGTTTGCTAAGAGAATTGCGTTGCAAGTCCCTCCTACTTCGAGAATTATGCAATCGAACGGCCCATCAGCAAAAAATCCGGGATTTTATAAACCGTTCTATATGATTCTTTGCTTGCTGGTGAGCTGTTCAGTCCGTATTTTCGCTCGAGTTCTCGATTCGATTTTGTTTCGTTTTGTGCTGTCGCGTTGCGCCGTGGAAGTGTCGCCACCTTTTCGCGTTCTGGCAAGTTTACTTGAACATGCAAACACGAAACAAATGGTGCGTAAACGTGCCAATGAGACAGCAGCGGGCCCTTCAAAAAAGGTGCTGCCCTTCAAAAAAGGTGCTGCCCTTCAAAAAAGGTGCACAAACGTCGAGTTTGTTGACTTTCTCAACGAACGGCACATCGACATAGCCGTCATCACCGAGACTCACTTGAAGCCCGAGCTGAACGTCTTCCTTCCTGACTATCGGCTCGTAAGGCTTGACCACACCAGCTCCGGGGGAGAGGGAGTGGCCATCGCTGCGAGACGGAACATCAGCTGCTGGCTACTACCAAGCTTCCAGCTGAAAACTATCGAAGCCATCGGAGTTGAGGTGAGTACATCGCTTGGTCCAATCATCATCATCGCGGTCTAGTGCCCCAAGCAAACGAACATTAAGGACGGCTCGGCCGCAGACCTCCGAAGAGACATCATTAAGCTAACACGACGGCGGCAAAATTTCGTCATCGCTGGCGACTTGAACGCCAAGCATCAAGCCTGGGGCAATAGTCGGCGAAACCAGAACGGCACAATCTTATACAACGATCTGCAGGAAACCCACTACAATATCCTGTGTCCGGACACTCCCACCCGGTTGAGTCGATCCGGAGCTCATGCCACCATCGACATCTTCCTCAGCAACATTGACGATAACCAGTGATGCAAAATATCATGACACTCACGTGACACTCGTCTTCGTACCAACCGACTATCGCTGACAGATCGTTTTGTCACGCAATGAGAGTTAGAGCCATGGCAAACAACAATCACCAGTAATTGTCGCTGCTCACAAGCAAAACGCTACACTCGCTGCTGATGATGAAAAGCACAACGAAAACAGTGAAGACTTCTGCAGTACGATCATGAGAAAAAGCGAAACGACAGAAGAAAATGAAAATAATACCTACGCATTCCAAGTTCGTCTCGGCACGCGCGACTGTGTGAGTTACAAACAAAGCAGGCAACATGAAACGGAAGCTGTTGGGCTCACTCACCAACACCAGATCGGTGATGGATCACAACAGAAGACGACATTCACCAGTTGCTTTTTACTTCTTTCGTCAACTTGTCATGGAGAGAGCTTCGACGAGCACATTGATAGGAATGTGCAAAGCGTTACTACCATCAGCTGTTTGGCGATCGTGATTGTGATAGGTCGCAACTCTGGCGATAACATCTCTCAACCTATCGCCTATCAGGAACTGAGCTCGGACCACTATCCGGTGGTGGCCGAAGTAGGTTCCTCGGCCAATAGGTTTCAAGTTTCCCGGTGATATTACCATTGTGTCAACTGGCAGCAGTACCAGCGCTGTGTGGACACAGCAATCGACTACGACGTCCTACCGGAGTCGTTCGAAGAAGTCGATCGGTGTCTGCAAACCATCGAAGAAGCGATATCCCGTGCCAAAAAGCAACACGTACCAGCATCCAGACAGGTGAGTCATACTCTGAACCTTGACAGCCCAACCAAAAATCTTATCAGGCTCCGTTATACCATTCGTTGGCAGTTCCAGCGTTCTGGGTTGCCCCATTTGAAGACCAATGTCAATAGGCTAACACAAATTATACAGGATAGGATGGTGGAACTCAGAAATAACGATTTTGCCAACAAGATTCACTCTCTCCCAGATTGTGCAAAACCGTTTTGGAAGATGACCAAAATTTTGAAAAATAAGTTGAGACCGATCCCTCCACTTTCCTCTGTTGACCAGAACTCGGACCCATCCCTATTTATAACCCCAGAAAAGGCCAATGCTCTTGGCCAACATTTTGTAATTTCACATAATCTTGGCCAAACCACTGGAGGCAATGTCTAGAGTCGTTGACACCCCCGTAGTAGTGCATGATGATAGTAGAATATCGGCTGATGAGGTGATAGCATCTGTTAGAAGCACTAAAAACATGAAGGCCGCAGGTATGGATGGTGTAGTCAACCTCGAGTTGAAAAACATGAGTATTGACTTCTTCAACCATCTTACCGTTATCTTCAACAAATGTTTGGAGCTTGGCTACTTCCCTGCATGCTGGAAGTTAGCCAAAGTGATTCCAATACCCAAGCCTGGCAAAGATCCTACCAGTGCCAAAGCTATCGCCCCATCAGCCTCTTGTCCTCCAACTCGAAGCTATTCGGAAAGTTGATACTCAGCCGTCTGCTGGTAAAATGACAATAACATCTTTCTCGATGTTAGCCCGGGTTACTAAAATCATCAAGTGGAATAAGTCAAGAAATACATCTGCCATGGCATTGTTGGACGTCGAGAAGGCGTTCGAAAATGTCTGGCATGATGGTCTAGTGTACAAGCTGCATCGATACAACTTTCCGATCTACCTCGTGAAGATCATCAAAAACTACTTGTCGGGCAGATCATTCCAGGTCTACTTGAACAATGTCCCCTCTGATACGTTCAACGTTGATTCAGGGGTCCCTCAGGGTAGCCTTCCCGAGTAGGAACGAATACCTCGATACCTTAAATTGATATGGATGAGCCTGACATAAGAGGTAAAATACCAAAAAATAATATCAAAAAAATGTTCCCAAAATACCATTTCAATACCAAATTATGATAATGCAATATTGCATTATCATAATTTGGTATTGAAATGGTATTTACCAAAAAAATACCACACAGGTATTCTTTTGGTATCCAAATATCAATTTTTGTTATTTTTAAAGTATTTTGCATGTTAGTTTTTGGTATTATTTTTTGGTATTTTACCTTTATGTCATGCTGGTCAATACCAAATTTAGGTATCTGATCAGAATTAGGTATTCATTAGTTATTTTCTCCTGCTCGGGTTCTTGGGCCTATCCTAATCAACATTTTCACGTCAGACGTTCCTCCCCTGCCGTGTGGTGGTATCCTGTCAATGTTCGCAGATGACACCTCCATCATCTATAAGGGTCGAGTGATCCTAGCTCTGGCGAGTAAAATACAATCAGGCCTGGATGTTCTGTCCGACTATTTCAAGAGCTGGAAGATTTGTATCAATACAGCTAAAACACAAACCATTCTGTTTCCACACTCAAATTCACCTCAGCTGCTAACGTCAAAATCCATCGTGATAGCACTCCCATTGAATGGTCGAGTGAAGTAGTCTACCTTGGTCTCACCCTCGATAGCAAATTGCTATTCCGATCCCATGTGGACAAGACATCCACCAAGTGTAACATCTTGATCAGGTCGCTCTACCCTCTGATAAACAGGAAGTCCACCCTGTCCCTCAAAAACAAGCTTTCTGTCCACAAGCAGATCCTTCTGCCGGCTATTGAGTATGGTATGTCAATCTGGGTGAGTTGTGCTAAGTGCCACCACCTAAAGCTTCAGAAGATCCAAAACAAGATCCTCAGAATGATCCTTAACAGTCCACCGCAAACTCTTAATTCTGAGATTCACCACCTGGCCGGTCTTCAAACACTCGAGGAGCGAAAGACTTCCACGCTGGAAAGGTTCAGAGTTGCCTGCCTGGAATCAAACCACCAGATCATTCGTGATTTGGCAACCTAGTTTAAGTAGTTAGGTAGGTTCATGTACTCAAGTAGGTAGGTTATCAAATGACTAAATTCAAACGAAAACAAGCCCTTATAAGGGTATCCTGTAAATTAGCGCTAAACGCAATCATCACATTAGAATAATTAATTAACTAGAACAAAGATGAAGAGCCAAAGGCTAACCAATTTAAATGTAAAACCAAATGTTGAAACTTAAAAAAACAGCAAATAAACGTTAATTTTATTACTACTAAACCATTCTATAGCATAATTTTTCAAGTAAGATGGACTTACATACCTTATCTTAAAGCATAATTTGATATTTTCAGTGCTTGGTACAGAAATATGTAATCTGTGTAGGGTAATCTTTTTTTTCAACACAGAAACACCCCGTTTTTTATGCAAAACAATGGATGTGCGTTCACAAAACGCACGAAATCTTATGAAAACCAATATTTAGTAGATTAAAACGAGTTAAATTTAGCTCGTTGTTAAAAATGACAGATGAGTTATTGAATAACCCTGCTATCCGAGCGTGGTTATTTTTGACCGACTAGACTGTTTGAAAACCGATAAATTTTCGGGATTTTCGAACATTGAAAATAGCTTACGACATGTCATGCGTTGTTTAAAAGCTGATATTTATGTCCTTTCGAAAAAGTAATCGAGATTTGTAGCACGCGGGATCGTTATCACTCAGTCAAGGAGGTTGATTCCTTTCGGAGTGCTTGCGCCATCATGGCAACGGCGCTGCCAGCAGCCAGTGATCTCGCCGGGAACGACGCGTAAGGTTCGCTGCCTTCCTACTGCTGCTGCTGCTGCTACCTGCATGGATATAAATCCCCTTATACCTTTTGGTCAATTTCATTTGCTGATTATTCATAAAAAGTATAAGTCAGACGCCTTGCAAAAAGTTAATGAAGATCATGTGTCAAATAAATTATATAAATCTCGATGAAAATTTCAAATAATCGTATCTGCTTTGATCGATTCTCTTCATCGACTTTCTCTTTTGATAACCATGCCTACGTAAATGCATTTGGTGCTATTTTTGCCACACAGTTTGATAGCAGAAGTTCCTATCTTGTGCTTAGAACGTTGAACACAGCAGGGAATGCTTTTGAAAGCCGATGAAGAGAATCGTTCAATGCAGATAGGACCTTTTGAAATGTTTATCTAAAAATGGTCACACATACCGTTTATGCATTCTTATAGTACCTATGTGGTTTGTCTTATGGAATGTATAATGCTGATGTTTTGGCAAAAATGTATGAGTGAAACACATGAATAATATAATTAATTTTCGATTCGTGTGCTCACCCACCGCCGAAGCGAAAATGAGTTGAGGCACAAAAGCAGCGCTGTTTTATAACTTTTCAGATTCAACCAGCACGACGTGCAACCAAATGGAACTCGATTATGACGACTGGGTTTGGGGAGAACGTTTATTTCATGAAAATGGTGATACAATTATCACTTTTTATTTGTACATTTTTCAACAGCTTTGTTATGAAAAATTGAAAAACGCTAATGAGAGTGATTTCCTATCGATTTGTGTATTTGGATTTTAATTTCATCTATAAATGACAAAGATATAAGCGTTCCAAACCTTACACCTTTTCGTGACGGTTGCAATTTTAGATTTTTGATATACCCCCAGTACCTTCCCGTAAGACGTAGTCTACGTCAAAAAAAAAAATCACTCTTGGAATTTCGGATAAGATTGATTCAACTTCGGACGAAAGTTGATGTCTAAATCCCATAGCATTGTAGGTACACGCCAAAGCTTTAAAATTACACATAGGGTAGAGACCTACACAGCAAAAAATCAATTTTAATAGTGGAAATGCAGGTAATGTCGGCTTAAGTGTCCCTAATTTGGGCCCATACATAAATTCAGCAATCGACTAAATTTTCAATAGCAACCATAAATATCCATTAGTATCGTCCCACTAACGCGTTCATCTAGATAAAATTGATCAATAGCAGATTTTTAGCGATTGGCCCAATCTTAGATCCATAGGCCAACATTAGAGGCATTTCCCCTATCACATCAAAGTGGATGCACTTCAATCGTTTTAAAAATATGGACATTATTCCATTACATTTGCCAAAAAGGACTAAATTATAATTAATACAGTGCATGAACTAGCATTACGCTGCTGCAAATGCATTAATTTGTTTATTTTTGTGGCCATTAAAATCACAAGAAATTTTCGACATGATTGAAGTGCATCTTCTTGGATGTAATATTAATATTTATTTTTTGCTGTGTACTTCGTCGTAATCGCCCATTTTCGTTCTATGGATCAGAAAACATCAGTATTATAAATGATTTCACCTTTCAAAAGCTACGACAAGAAGACTGTTAGAGCGAATAGTATGAATATTTACACCCATTGTTCTCAAAGACAAAAGAAGCACTCGTAGCGAATCCATTTTTTTTCTGCCTTCATCCGTAGGACGAAGAAAATCCAATAGCGTTTCAATACGTTTGGATGGAATTGAAACTCGTAGGACGAATTTGGAATCAAGAACGGTGTTTGATTTTTGACAATATCTCATCAATGTATGACTCTTTATCAAATCCAACAGTACGTATGGAAAGGTATATCAGTTTAAACGTTGTATATAGGAGAATCATTACATTTTTCGTTCATGTAGTAAGAGGAAAATTTCGATCGAAACCCCTATTATTGGTATCCTTAAAACCCACCCGAAAAATTCTTGAGTAAATTAACAGCACAAAAGGAAATTCCTGAAAGATGCACATCACTTAAGATGAATGAATACCCTTTTCCCAGTAACATCCATATTATTAAATTCCGGTAGCCGACTGCCGTTTTGTGTACACTGCCTCATTTTCATACCTTGATTAAAAATGCAGCGCTAAAGAGGCAAAAGAGTGCATTGCTTGTCGCGGTCTTGTCTCGTCCACCGGCGACCAGCCACTATCCAAGGGAGGACGATGGCGGCACTCGCTTTCGTGTAGTTTTCGGTTAGATTGGAATGAACGACAGCGTCTGGACAAATGCGTTTCGAGAGGTGCTTTGCTTATCAACTCCAGACTGAGCTGCGAAAAAAGTATGCAATTAACATTTTTTCCATCACCCGTACTGGGTGATTCCTTTTATTTGAATCAATGAAAGATTTCTGCTCTCGGATGAATGGAGTGGGCCTATTTCAAGAAGATGTCCTCATTTAGCGCTTATCGTCGAGCCATCTCTGCTACCAAAGGAATTAAGATACACCATACCTTTGGCGCAGTTTCTTTTTCCTTGGAACTTTTTCACAGTTGAAAATATTCTCCGGAGGAATGGATTCTACCTGCACTTTATCAACCGTGTCCCACCGGAACCGACTTAAGCGGTTTTAGTTAAAAACCTAACCACGACCATTTTGACCAATGGCTTCAATTAAGCGATGATCTGTCTTACCGTACATCTTCTGCGGCAGAGCGTTGTGTTTCCTAAATTTATTTCGATCTCATTCTGCTGTCATTCAGGAATTATCACACCCACCTTTGTCACGGTTGCCGGTTCTCACTTCATCATCATTATGCTGCTTTCCCCTTCGTCTTCGAGCATGGCTCGTTCTTCATTTCCCAAGAACCCAAACGAGACTCGATTTCCCCCAGAACGGCAGCATCCACGCGCGATTCGCTAAAGATGATGACGAATTAGTATTTTCAGCATAATAAGAGTTTGATTAATGGTGGTCTAGAGGGTGTAGTTAACTTTAACGTTTTTATTGTCTGCGAGTAAATATCGCTTCCTGAGTGCTGTTCCTTCCCTCGCGTGTTTGTTCTAGTTGCTCGAGGAGGGTACTTCTCCATAGATCCCGCAGTTTGGCTGCACAAGGTTCGGCGAAAGGGGTTTAGCCCTTTATCATCTGGCCCAATTGTAACGCAATGAAGAATGGTTTCCTCGGTCGATGAGCTTGTTCACGCTTCTGCTGTCGGTGGTAGCACGGGGGAACCCTTTTATTCCGGTCCAGGTTGCATTGTTTTTTTTATTGACTTTGACTGTCATTTTACGAACAACTGTCTATGCAATTCGTATAAGGCATTTATGCGTTAAATGGTATTAAGTTTATTTGAAGTTTCAAATACTATCTTTAAATTTTTGTTTTTGGATTTGAATAGCCACTTTTCTCGTAAAGTGAAAATAAAATCATACTGTTTTAACATTTAAATCAATTTCAGTTAATTTTAAACAGAATAAAAGCATTATGTTTTGGCAGCATCGCATCGCATCGCATTGAATCAAGTCTTAGACCATTGTGTGAGAGTAGTATTCCTTCCGTCCATTACTGCATGGACCAAGGTTTGGGATTTTACCACCTCCAATAATCGAGAGCTGTCCTGGCCACGTCCTTGCAAGAGCTGGGATGGGAAGGATTTTTAGTTGATCACTTTCTTAAGAAAGATGCAGACATCTCAACGACCTCTGTTCAGCAATTTGTTTAGCTGGAACTTGATTTCAAAATTGAGTGTGCAATGAAATATTCTTAGGTTTTCTTGCAAGTAATCCCAGGTATTCCGTGAATTTGATAATGACACCACTGATCATACTAGTTTTCTCTGACACCGAGTGGGAGTGGTTCAGCCTGTAAGTATGCGTTCCATTTAGTTAACTATTGCTTAAATGTGAAAAATATATATTTTTCAAATAATTCTTCAATCCTACACACTTTTTAGACATAGTTTGTACACAGTGTACAAAAAAGTTGTGTAATTTTCTGTTACTATGATGCACATAAATGAAACGTCATATATCATACAAGTTAACATCTTTAATCGTGTAAAGTTATGAGAAATTTAATGAAATATTCCAAATATTTACAAGGAATGGAAGTTTACATGAATGAATCTTTTCTGCGTATGGGAATCCGAAAATTATTGGGGAGCAAAAGTGCATCGAACGCCCTCCCATGAATGGGAGTCAATTTGTTCGTAAAAGCTGTATACTTCGTTACAATATTACATAACCGATGGAATGTCTTATGCAGTGATTCATGATTTTGACGTAAGACTACGTCTGTGGTTTCTATATGGGGGTACACTTTGTGAAAACCGAAAATGAAAAATGTAACAAAATTATGAAAGATTTTGAGCATTAATTGCGGCCCCTGAACCAATTTCAATAATTTTATTATCAATCGATCAGGAATATTTCTACGCATCAATAACAGTGCTTTCAAATGAAGGTTTTCATTAAGAAACTATTGAAAAAGTGGTAATGTCAAGCATTGTCCAATTTACAAATAAAAAGTGATGATTTTATTTTTGTTTTTCATGCAATAAACGTTCTTCCCAAACCCAGTCGTCATATTCGAGTACCACTTGGTTGCACATCATTCTGCTTTAACCTGAAAAGATATAACAGAGCGCTGTTGCCTATCATTATCTTATTTTCGCTTCGGATGGCGTGGTGACCAGGCAGTAGAAACATCAATAGCAGCAGTAGGATGGTGGTGGCAGGTTAGGTAGTCCACTTTTCTACCAAACAAGCAACAATGACTGGTCGTGGCAAAGGAGGAAAAGGTCTTGGTAAAGGAGGCGCCAAGCATCATCGCAAGGTTCTTCGTGATAACCGCCATCGGTCGTCTGGCTCACCATGGCCGTGTCAAACGTATCTCCGGTCTGATCTACGAGAAAACACGAGCTGTGCTGAAGGTGTTCCTGGAAAATCTGATCCGTGATGCTGTCCACCAATTCAAAACGGATAGAGTTAAGATAATAGACCAACGATCAATTAAAAGTACTAAATGCTCTTCACATTTGTTCCGTCCACTGGCGGTCCTACGTCAAGCTGCACCTAGGCAATGAACCTTCTACTTCTACATTCTTATTTCTGGCAGAAAAGGAATAAATTTTGACAAAGACCAACTCGAAAATCAGTCAATCAATTACAGAGGAAATTTTCAAACTATTTTCGAAGAAACAACCTGCTACACCCGGTAAAGGCGTTCTGACTAACCAGGATCTTATGTATCTTATATGAAATTGATTTACTGTTTTATGTTTCGTTCGAATTGTCAACCTGGAAGGAGCTGAATACCTAGCCCTGGTCCTCACAAGTTCCTACTCCACGCCTCTTCGAGTCATATGATAACAAAAGACTACCAGCTGAAACATGGACACAGCTGGGTGGCGTAGCCTGGGCAATGTTGCCAGTCCGGCAATAGCAAAGTGAAGAGGTGCGACGCGAACACTGGCGCGGTAACCATAGTACGGTGATAGAGGAAATGCTTCACCAAACCTGAGCGTCTGTTCATCATGGAGGTGCGGCTCATAACGGCGTCTGTTCTCCATGTTAGGAGCGGCTGATCACCGTCCTAGTGCCAGCGTGGGACTCTAAACAGAGCTGTGCACGATGGTCCCCCGGCGAGACAGGGGGCTGGGGCAGGCTCAACAAGCCGCCCTGAAAAAAAACAAAATTGCAAATACTGAAGAAAGCAATACGGATCGGAACAATCGGCTCAGACCTACTCGACGAAATAAGGACTGCAATTGGAAACTCGGAACATGGAACTGCAAATCGCTCAGCTTCTCGAGTTGCGATAGGTTAATCTATGACGAACTTCAACCACGCAACTTCGAAGTCGTAGCACTGCAGGAACTTTGCTGGACGTTACAAAAGGTATGGGAAAGCGGGCATCAAGCGGCTACTTTCTTCCAGAGCTGTGGCACCACCAACGAGCTGGGAACCGGCTTTGAAGTGCTGGGTAAGATGCGCCAATGCGTGATTGGTTGGCAGCCGATCAACGCGAGGATGTGCAAGCTGAGGATTAAGGGCCGTTTCTTCAACTACAGTATCATCAACGTGCACTGCCCACACGAAGGGAGACCCGACAACGAGAAAGAAGCGATCTATGCGCAGCTGCAGCTGGTGTACGACGGCTGTTCGCAACGGGACGTCAAAATCGTCATCGGCAACATGAACGCTCAGGTAGGACGGGAGACAATGTATAGACCGGCAATCGAGCCAAACAGCCTGCATGCCGTATCGAACGACAACGGCCAACGATGCGTGAACTTTGCAGCCTCTCGGGGTATGGTAGTTCGAAGTACCTTTTTCCCCCGCAAGGATATCCATAAAGCCACCTGTAGATCACCTGACCAACACACAGAAAACCAAATCGATCACGTTCTAATCGACGGGAAATTCTTCTCCGACATTATAAACGTCCGAACGTACCGCAGTGCGAACATAGATTTGGACCACTACCTAGTTGCAGTATGCATGCGCTCAAAACTCTCGACGGTGCATAACACACGTCGAAGTCGAACGCCGCGACCCAACATTGAGCAACTACGGGACGCCGGAATTGCTCAGGACTACGCGCAGCAGCTGGAAGTTGCACTAACCACGGAAAAGAAGCTTGGCGTAGCTTCTCTTGAAGATGGCTGGAGGGACATCCGTTCAGCCATAGGCAGTACTGCTGCAGCGGCACTAGGTACTGCAATCCCGGACCGAAGAAATGACTGGTTTGACGGCGAATGTAAACTGTTAGTAGAGGCGAAGAATGCAGCACGGGCGAGAATGCTGCAACACCGCACGAGATTGAATGTGGAGTGATACAGACAAGCGCGGAACAGACAAAACTCGGTTTTCCGAACGAAGAAGCGTTAGCAGGAAGACCGAGATTGCGAGACGATGGAAAATCTGTATCTGTTCGCGCAAAGGCTACGTGCCGCAAGCCGATATGTGCAAGGACTTGGACGGTAACCTTCTCACGAACGAGTGTGAGGTGATTGAGAGGTGGAAGCAGTACTATGACGAGCACCTCAACGGTGAAGCAGCAGAAAACGAAGCTGGCACGGCAACAGACCTTGGAGCACGCACAGAAGACGACAGCCAACGGCCCCTGATCTTCAAGAAGTTGAGGAGGAGATCGGTCGGCTGAAGAACAACAAAGCAACTGGTGTAGATCAACTATGCTATTAAAATACGGTGGTAAAGCACTGGCTAAAGCGCTGAACTGGGTAATTGCCAAGATTTGAGAGGAGGAGATATTATCGGAGGAGTGGATGGAAGGTGTCGTATTCCCAATCAACAAAAAGGGCGACAAGTTGGATTGCTGCAACTATCGCGCGATCACACTGCTGAGCGCCGCCTACAAGGTACTCTCCCAAATTCTATGCAGCCGCCTGTCACCATTTGCAAGAGAGTTCGTGGGGCAATACCAGGCGTGATTCATGATTGCCCGCGCTACCACGGACCAAATTTTCGCGATTCGGCAGGTTCTGCAGAAATGCCGCGAATACAAGCCCACACATCATTTGTTCATCGATTTCAAATCCGCATACGACACAATCGATCGAGATCAGCTATGGCAGATTATGCACGAGTACGGGTTTCCGGACAAACTGACGTGATTGGTCAAGGTGACGATGGATCGAGTGATGTGCGTTGTTCGAGTATCAGTGACACTCTCGAGTACCTTTGCATCTCGAAGGGGGTTACGTCAAGAGGATGGACTTTCGTGTCTGCTGTTCAACATCGCGGTAGAAGGTGTGATCAGAAGAGATGGAATAGACACGAGTGGCACGATAATCAGGAAGTCCATCCAGCTCCTTGGCTTCGCCGATGACATTGACATTATGGCACGGAACTTTGAGATGATGGCGGAACCGTAGATCAGACTGAAGGCTGAAGCTAGACGGATTGGACTTGCCATCAACGCATCAAAGACAAAATACATGACAGAAAGAGGTTCTAGGGACGACAATGTTAGCCTCCCACCCCGAGTTCAGATTGACGGTGACGAAATCGAGGTGGTTGATGAGTTCGTGTATTTGGGCTCACTGGTGACCGCCGAAAATGATACCAGCAGAGAAATGCAAAGACGCATTATGGCAGGGAATCGTGCCTACTTTGGACTCCGGAGGACGCTCCGGTGGAATAAAATCCGACGCCGCACGAAGTTGACTCTCTACAAGACGCTGATTAGACCGGTGGTCCTCTACGGCCACGAGACCTGGACTATGCTCGTGGAGGACCAACGCGCCCTTGGTGTTTTCGAACGGAAGGTGTTGCGTACCATCTACGGTGGAGTGTAGAAGGATGACGCAACGTGGAGGAGGTGAATGAACCACGAATTGCACCAGCTGCTGGGAGAACCATCCATCGTCCACATTGCAAAAATTGGGCGACTACGGTGGGCTGGGCACGTCGTAAGAATGCCGCACGACGACCCAGTGAAAATGGTTCTAGAAAGCGACCCAACAGGAACAAGAAGAAGAGGCGCGCAGTGGGCAAGGTGGATCGACCAAGTAGAAGGTGACCTGCGGACCCTTCGCACACTACGAGGCTGGCGAACTGTGGCCATGGATCAAGTAGAGTGGAGACGACTTCTTCGGACAGCAGAGGACAACAAGGGCTTAGCCTGATTGGTAAGGTAAGTATCGAATTGTCCCGTCAATCACCCGTTCACTCTTCAAATTCCAGAGCACTTGCCCGCACCGATACAATGGCGACTGAGATTGAAACGACCTTGGATCTTGGACCTTGCTCTTAGTCCAAGTCAAACGTATTTAAAACAATGCAGTCCTTAACCTCGAGTAAGCCACGAGTATTCGGCCCGTTCTACGAACCTGAGTCATTGAATTACGGCTCCGAAATGCAAATGTAATTGAGCAATGGAAAATAAATTTATTTAAAAAAGGTCCTTGAAGTAAATTTTCACTTCAAACAACTGACACATGAAAAATTTTCAAAAACCCTGCTATTCTTAAGTTCTTATTTCTGACAGACAAAGAATTGGTTTTAAGAAACGCCTAGGAGAGCATGCATTAAGTACGTCACGCGAAATTTAGATCAAATCAACCCTCCTTCTTCCTTTCGTATAGTTTTTCCTATACCTAATGCATTGGTGGTCACTAACTCGTAAACCCCCCGTAAACTGCCCGTAACGTGGGTAGCTCACCTTTTCGTGGTACGATAAGGGATGTGAGATCTACCACCGATTCCTAGTTCTCACTACTTCCAACTAAGGGAACATGATTTTTCAGTAATCAAAGGAACACATCTTAGTCCTGTTAGTTTTTACGCCTTGTTTATAGTGATAAAACTCGGCTTTGTTCACCGAGGATGATCTTGAAACAAGGAAAAAATGAGTTGGTTAGTCTTCATCTATGTGATTCCCAATCTTCTATTCGTTTTTCCATAGATTGAAGTGGATAAGACTAGGGTTCTGATGCATGGTCATTATCGGTGTCATTCCTTAATTTTGTTGCTGTGGAATCCAATATTGACTGACAAAGGGGTGCGCCTTTGGAGGGTGTTCCAACACTCCAAAGGGTATTAATAGCGGGACCTCTCAATTAGCGTCGGATCCTTGCGATAAATGCAAGAATTACAACTGTAAAAAAAAATCCAATGCTTCATCATTTCTCAATAGTGATGGAGTAGTACGACATGCACTAAACTAAGGACACGGGATATACTACAATAGATCAAATTACGCAGTGGTGTTAGGTCCCGAACAGAGGGGAAAAAAACCTCAATGGATGCTTCTTAAACTGTGTTTCATTTGGTGAATTTTCACACAAATTTGAAAGATTAACAATTTTCAAATAACCCTGTTATTCTAGTGTACCTATTCATTACAGACAAGGTATCAATTTAGGCAACAGAGGGATTTTTGAACATTTAAATTTATTTTTAAGGTGTCACTTTTAAGTGAAGATTCACCAATAGTCTAAAAATGGTCGATAAACAGATAGAAGACCAACAGAAGGATTTTTGGTCATTATTGTTTATTTTCAAAACGTAAATTTTAACCTAGATTTTAAGAAAAATGTCGCCAAATGGAACACAGCCTAGAGACCCGATCGCAGTTACAGCGGAAGTTATTTGGCAGTGGACAATCCCGATCTAAGTAAGCCTACTTGTTGAATTGAAAACTTGTTAAATAAAACTAAATCGATTTTGGTTAGACCCTTTGATGTAATTGGTGAAAACTATCAAACATGACATTTACGACCTGCTACTGCCCACGGTTGAGTCTTAAGTGACAGTTCGAAAATAAAATTTTAAATTTATCGATCAATAATTTTTGAACATAGATGTCAGAATTTATTTTCGATCTCGCCGTTAGGTAAAACAAATTTATCTTACACAGCCAATGTAAGGTTGAATTTATTATAACCTCAGCATATGTTTCATGCATAAAATGTTATGGCAGTTCCAGCAATGGACTGCAGCGTGCATGCTAGTTTCACGAGATGATTTTCTAGATGCAATGCATTTGGCGAAAACCTTGAGCTAACATAAAAACCACATACCACATACATGTCGCAAAGCATTACAAATTCTGCATACTTTACATGCAAATATGTAATCGAATCTTACATTTTCCTATTGGGTGTAGTTTTGTTAATTGCATGTAATTTTTTCGCCCCTCAGGAATCTTTTGGTTGTAAATGCCTCCTTCGTCACCCTCTGAGTACGTTGCTGCTAAGGCAAATGGTAAGTCACAAATCAGGAAACATCAGACAAACTTATCATGGCTACGACACTGCTACAAAATAGTGTTTTTTTTTTATTGATTGTAGAGTTGTTTTTACAAACTTTCCTCATTAAGCTTTATTAAGACAGTTGAGCCTTACCAAATAATCGAAATAAAAAAAGGTGAAACAAGTTTTTTTTTTGCGCAGATCCAATCAACGACGAGACATAATTAAACTGCACCCCAACCTTCTAGTCAAGAACAGTGCCGAGCAATGAGTAACACCGGGAGCCATGTACCGATTAATATACAATGACCGCATGAGCCCCTACACGGACAACATCGGGGAAACCATTCAGCCCAATCACGTCACACCGGTAGGCACTCGGTAGGCAGCGTTGAAGCGAAAAGAATGGCTCAACAGCATCTTTCTTTCAACGAACACTGCACGAGAGATAGCTGTGATCATCTTCTCCTCCGGTTTAAATCATGGTTTCAATCAAAGCACGGCATGAAATAAAATAAAAATAAATTTATAATAATAATTGAAAATAGCTTCTGTATTTCAGATAATTTATAACGCGACGGTAAACATTATTACTCACTTGTTCGCCACAGCTGAAGAATCAATTTACCTCCCGGTTCCCCTTCCGACTTGGTTCTCCGTTGGCGTACGAACTGCGGCGGAAAGAAGAGCCCAGGAAAGGCTTTTACTTTTCTTTTCGATCGAAAACCTGTGGAACATGAAGCTCCAGTTGAAACGACATAACAACACCGATGCAAAAATCATGACGACGACGACGACGACGACGACGACGACGACGACGACGGTGAGGATGATGATGATGATGCTGGTATTACTAAACATCGTGGAAGTAGGATCGTCTGGCTGCAGGAGAAAAAAGTGTGTGTACCTGAACATGTTTTGATGTCTACGGTCATAAACAGTGTCTGAGCCGGGCTCGAGAAGACATTGCAATCAAGGTGCGATTACGGTCTGGAGTTCTCCGATGTTTGGAGCCGATGCATCGATGATGGTGGAGACACAAACGGTGCCCATTGACTCGGAATGGAATGATGTGCCTGTGTCTGACTGCGGTGCGTGACGAGGGGAAAAGAGAAAAAAAAACAGCGATGAATTAGTTATCAATCGAGAAAAGGCAGACGCAGCTGTAGCGATATTCTTCTTATTCTTAACACAAAAAATGTGAGTTTCCTGCATCAGTGTTGGCAGGAAACCTTTTGAATGTTCAATGTTAAATTAAGCTTTCAATCTTCGATCTAGGCAACACTGACAGTCTGAATCTAGGTGAAACTCAACGGGCTCCTCATCGCTGCAGCACACACACTCACACTTAGGACCATCGGAGGAACATTGCACTGCACTTTAGTGACGCCAAGTCGCATATAAGTCGGATGATGTGCAACCTTCTCGCGGATGTAAATCAGGGGGCGCCACATTCCAAGTTTAGTCAGTGAGAGCCACGGCAAGTTTGTATGTGATATGATTTACGATTTGTTAAATAATTGCCCGAGTGAAAGAAAATTAATTCATGTTATGCCATTTTCAGAGAGGTGCCGGCGACAACAGCAGCACTGAGCGCTGATTGCTACAAATGAAGTTCCGAGCAGAGGCAGAAAGGCAGAAACGAACGATTACCTACCGTTCGATCTTGAAGTGGCAATTTTACCCGGGGGCGCATTGCATGTCATCTGCGTATAAATTCACATGTATGGATTGAACGACAAGAGTGTGAAATAATAAGCATTCATAACCAGATCGAAAAGTTTTCGACGTGAAGTGAAAATATTTGTATAGGACGTGTGTTGGAAGGTTGACAAGTAGGACACAGGCGCTCTATGGATTTCATATTCCACAGTCATAGAGTTAAGATCTAATTTCCGTCACAGCCTGCACTATATCTTTCCGAACAGGTTTGAACCAAAAATAGAATGTTTCTATCAAAGATGACTTCTAAATTTAGTCACCATTATAAATACTTGGGTGGTTCAAAATATCGATTTTGCGTTGCGTTGCATTGCGTTTGTATCGGAGTAATTCGTAGGTTGCATACTGACAACTGTCATGTATCTACTTTAACTTTCTTATTCTAATTGCTTTTTTTCCCTCTGTTCGGGACCTAACACTACTGTGACCAGTAATTTGATCTATTGGAGTATATCCCGTGTCCTTAGTTTAGAGCATGTCGTATTACTCCATCACTATTGAGAAATGATGAAGTATTGGATTTTTTACACTTGTAATTCTTGCATTTATTTATCCGACTCTAATTGAAAGGTCCCGCTCTTTATACCCTTCAAAGTGTTGAAACACCCTCCAAAGGCGGGCCCTTTGTCAGTCAAAATTGGAACCCTAGTCTTAACCACTTCAAACTAGGGAACAACGAATATAAGATTAGGAATCACAGATGAAGACTAAAATTAGTCTTCATCTATGTGATTCCTAATCTTGTATTCGTTGTTCCCTAGTTTGAAGTGGTTAAGACTCATTTTTTCCTTTAGCTCTCCAATCTGAATTCAGAATAGGAAAATCGGCCACGCCCATCTCCTCCGTTACGGGGAAAGGAAGGATATTGTTGATGGAACATCTACTTAACGGAAGGCCAGCGATTCATCGACGCCCCCATAGATGCTACGGAGTTGGATAGTTGGGTAGGAGATGGGTCAGGATTCGCTTAGGCAGGCGATGCGACCATAAACCCACGATCTTCTACTTAGTAAGCAAAAGCGGTAGCGGTCAAGCTAGCCGAGCTCCTCAATTTTTTTTCCAATCCTGTTTAAAATAAAATGTAAACAAACAAAAAGGAAGGGTCTCACCCAAGTGACCAAATTTAGTCCTTTATATGGCTGAATTATCAATTATTGAATAACTAGTATTTTCGATAATTACAGGAAAAATATAGATTTTGATTCAAACAGCTCAATTTGTTCTAAATCAGGTCCTGACCAATATTTCAAATTTGAGATTATTTGGATGCGAACTTGTAACAAGTACGCTTTTCCATTCATTTATATTTTTGCACAGAATTCCTAATCATACAATTTTTCACATTTAAGTATACATTGCATGAACCTTCGTTTTTTTACAATTAAATTCATAAATGTATTCACCACCAAGGAACGTACGTCCACTTATATATAGTTACACTTGTCATACAAAAACTAACGAGTTCCCAATATGTTCAGCTAATTCATTCCATTTGACCCGAATACGTTAAGGTCCGGGGTTCGAATCTGAACTGTTCTCTCGTATAAAAGAGTAACCGAAAGTAGATTTTTTTTTAATAATTCGTTTATTTTTCCAGGCTCATTTGCTGTAGCTTTGCGGAGCCGATATTCATTGTTTAGATAACAAAATTACTTAAAACTAACGTTAGTAAAGTGGGGGCCGATTACTATCTCGAGGTTAGGAGTAACAAATTGTAACAAATGGACGGCAGGGTAGGGATTGTGAACACAAGGTTTGAAGAGCAATGTGCTCTTGATCTCGAACTAGGCGACACTCTGATGAAAAAGACAAACATGGGGGTACACCGATGGGCAGCTAACAACTTGGGAGAACACAAGATGACACTAACTACTAAATCCTCAGATCCATCCGTTTTAAAAACACGTAAATTAAATTCAAATAGTCGAGGTCTCGGCTCACCAAGACATCTCTAACGGGTATCGCGGGTTGTTTTCTTCGGGCCCTGAGGGATATGGATAACTCAGATTTGGCAACACGGTGTAAGGTACATGACCAAACAACATGCTCGATATCGTGATAACCACTTCCACACGCACATAAATTGCTGCCTGAGAGCAATTCGATAGAAGTGCGAGTCTAACGAGCAGTGATTGGGCATAAGCCTTGATATAACGCGTATAAAGTCGCGGCTCATGTCCAACCCTTTCAACCATGGTTTGTTCGACACCTGTGGGAGAATAGAATGTAACCATCTTCCCAAATCACCATCATTCCATTGTTGTTGCCATCAGATGAGGACTTGCTGACGAGCAATAGAGAAAAATTCGTTGAAGGCAATTTGTCGCTCAAAAATATCGCCTTCCATAGTGCCCAACGCTTAGCCAACGAGTCCGATTTCTCATTACCCGGAATTGAGCAATGAGATGGGACCCAAGCTAAGGTGATAGTATAGGAGAAACTAGATAAAGCACTCAGTTTAGATCGTATTTCAGGCAGGAAATACGAGGAGTGCTTCATCGGCCTCATTGAACGAATAGCCTCCAATGAGCTAAAACTATCCGTAAAAATGAAACAATTGGCAGAAGGTAGTGAAGCAACTCGCTGTACTGCGTAAAATATAGCTGCGAGTTCCGCAACGTATACGGAACATGGTTTCTGCAGTTTATAGGAGGCGCTATGAAATTGATTAAATACACCAAATCCAGTGGAAGCATTTATGGTTGACCCATCTGTGAAAAAAAAAATTATCGTTACTTACATGGTGGTACTTGATTGCAAAAATTGAGGGAACAACCATCGACCGATGGTGATCTGGTATTCCATGGATTTCTAGCATCACGGTCAGATCAAAATTTACAGAGGAACTAGGAAGGCTTTAAAGCTATCACGATTTGAGATTGATGAAGAAGAACCAACCTCCAGCGTCATTAACACATAGTACATTCAAAGTGTTTTTTATGTTACTTCATACGCGAAGTTAACGATTTTCAGAGTTGGTTGGAAATGCTAACATGAAGCTTTAGTGTGATGATTTATTAGCTAGAGAATGATCTTTAGAAGAGGGTAGGTGGATAGTTCCGTTAGAGTACGGCAGTATGAAAATTGAATAGAAGTTGAAAATGAGCGAAGGGCCATTAAAGCGACAGTTTTCAAGATAGACGCACATTTTTGCCTAGCCCGTACGATGTACGCGGGGACTTGAAGTATGTCTCCAAGTCCACAGGCAAAAATGTGCGTCCCTCTTGTTGCTCATAAACTGACTGCGGCTGTGGAATAGTTCTATCGACGTACAAACGTACATAGTACAAACTCATGAATCTTGTTTGAGGATTTCGGTCGAGCAGCTTCTCAAAGTGTTCTATTACCAAAGGATTCAATACTTCACAACGGATGAGAAACCGGAAAGACAGCTCAGCGAAACGATCTGTCAGTGGGAGAACACCCGCGAGTAATTCGAGGCTCATCGTATGCGTCGAGTGCATACAGCCTAGCGCAATACGAAGGCAACGGTATTGAATTCGTTGCAGCTTCAGGATGTGTGTTTTTGCTGCGGATTGGAAGCAAAAGCTGCCGTACTCTAAAACCGAAAGGATGGTTGTTCGGTACAACCTGATCAAATCTTCCGGGTGTGCTCCCCACCAAGTTCCGGTAATTGTACGAAGAAAATTGATTCTTTGTTGGCATTTTTGTTTCAGATACGCAATATGTTTTTCCCATGTGCATTTGTAATCGAACCAGACACCTAAATACTTGAAAGATATACTTTGAGTGATTGTTCTACCCTTTAGTTGAAGCTGTAACTGTGCAGGATGATGCTTCCTAGAAAAAACAACCAACTCAGTTTTCTCCGGAGAGAATTCGATACCCAGCTTCATAGCCCAAGTAGACAAATTGTCTAAGATATCTTGCAATGGTCCTTGCAGGTCCGGTGCACTTGGCCCTATAACGGACACAACGCCGTCATCCGCATGCTGGCTTAGCGAGCAATTTTCATCAAGATAACCATCAATGTCTTTTACATAAAAATCATAACCTTAGTTACAATTATAAACATGAGCCCTGGGGGAGACCCATGTAACTAATTCGTGAAGTTGTCGAGTTTCCATGAGAAAAGCTCATATATTTCTCAAACAACAAGTTGCTCAAATAGTTGTTCATAATTGGTGAAAGCCCACTATCGTGGAGTTTATCCGAAAGGACGTCAATACAAACAGAATCAAAAGCCCCCTTAATGTCCAAGAAAACTGAACCCTTTTGCTGTTTTTGCGCATAGGCCAGTTGAATTTCAGTTGAAAGCAACGCAAGACAGTCGCTCGTTCCTTTGCCTCTCCGAAATCCAAATTGCGTATCTGAAAGTAAACCATTCGACTCAACCCATTTGTCTAGACGAAAAAGAATCATTTTATCCAACAATTTCCGTATACAGGACAGCACCGCGATGGGACGGTACGAGTTATAATCAGACGCGGGTTTACCGGGTTTTCGAATGGCGATAAATCTTACCTGCCTCCAGTCATCCGGAACAATGTTGTGCTCCAGAAATTGATTGAATAAGTTCAACAAGCGTCTCTTCGCGACGTCTGGGAGATTTTTAAGCAAGTTGAACTTGATTCTATCCATTCCTGGAGCTGAATTGTTACATGAGAGGAGAGCAAGTGAGAATTCCACCATCGAAAACGGGGAATCTATTTCGGTACTACCCGACGGACGATCACGAACGTTGGTTTGAACCGACACCGAATCCGGGCAAACTTTTCGCGCGAAGCTGAATATCCCACTGTATGAGTACTCCTTGCCTTCGTTGACCGGTGATGACGTGTTTTGCATTCTCCTGCCGACATTCCAGAGTATTCTCATGGAAGTCTCTAGCGACAAATCATCGACGAACCAACGCCAGTAACCGCGTTTTTTGGCTTTAATCAAGCCCTTAAAAGTTTTCTCGAGGTCGGTGTACCGCTCGAAATCCCCGACCTTACCGTAATTGCGGAAGCGTTTAAACGCGGTGGATTTCTCGCTGTTTGCGTCGGTGCAATCCTTATCCCACCACGGAGTGAGAGGTCGTTTGCGAACGGAAACACCCGGAACGCGTTTCGTCTGTGCTTGAAGAGCGCAGTCAACGATAAGTCGCGATAAAAAGAGTACTCATCCAGTGGAGGGAGTATCTCAACCGAATCAGTACCACCGAGAACCGCGGCCGCAGATTGTTGCCAGTCGATGTTTTTCGTGAGGTCGTACGCGATGTCAACCGAGCGAGTGGAAGATGAACCATGGTAATAGAAATTTTGATTGGCAAATGGTCACTACCGTAGGGATCTTGAATTACTTTCCACGAGCAATCCAACTATAGTGAACTCAGAACTGTGGGAGGTCTTATATACTTTCACTTGCTGGAGGTTTGGCCACTCGTGTTACTTCCCCAGTGTTTAGAATTGTCATATTGAAGTTATCGCAAAGGTCGTTGAGCAGTTGTCATTGTACAGTTCCCCCAGCCTGTACCGTGGGAGTTAAAATCTCCTAAGATCAACCGAGGCTCAGATAAAGCTGAGCAGATATCTGAGAGACCTTGGCGAGAAATCGCAGTTCTTGGAGGAAGATATACTGAGGCAATACTGAGGCTTTTACCTCAAATATTTACCTGACATGCGACAACTTCAATGCCTGTCACGGAAGGCAGATCGATTCTATAAAAGGAATGGAGTTTATTAATCCCGAGAAGCACCCCTCCATACGAATCTGCTCGATCTAGGCGAATAATGTTAAAATCGTGAAAAGTGATATCGGTGTCTGAAGAAAGCCTTGTTTCACAAAGAGCAAATGCATCACAAAGTGAGTTGTGAACTAAAAATTTGAATGTGTCAAGTTTCAGTATAAGATTTCTACAGTTCCACTGAAGAACAGAGATCATATCCCCGACCTCATTCGGAAAATTATTCATCAAAGGATATGATCGATGCAAAGAAGGACCACCTAGAAGCTAGTTGCTTCAAAAGAGTTTTCACAAATGGAAGCACTAAATTAATAATGTTCCTAGTTGAGTCAGAGACGTTGAATATATTGAAGATGCTCTCCACAATTCCAGAAAACGTGAACATGTCATCATGTTATTGCTGATTATTCGGCTGTTTTTCTGGCTGAAAAACTGGGATATCTGAGGTTTTAGATGATACCGGAAATGGCGAAAAGTCCTTGTTAAAAACGCAAGATTTAAATCCCGGTGGTGGGGGTTTCGTTACATTTTTTTTGCATTTTGAGCAGTTCATTACCCGAGGTACAAACAAGCGTACAGGCAGTCGAATCTTCCCAAATACGACGTAGTCAGGTAGCACCGATCCTGAAAAGGTCACACGGGACGAGTCTGACAGAGAATACGATTTTTTTTCGTGCCACACTGGGGACAAAATCGAAACAATGTGTTAAAATTCAATTACTTCGGTGCTCGCTGGAACAAGAGACTAAAAAATAGTCATTCTTATAGAAAAAAGTCTCAGGAATCGATTGGAGTAGGTTTCATCTTGGGCACGATAGGGTAAGTTGGGGTTTTTTTACAGTTTTGCCCTAAAATCTCCTATTTTGCATGATTTGAATGCTGTATCTCAAGATACCGATGATATAGACGGATGATTTCTTCGGCAAAGTTGATCAGAAGGTCAAGGACTGGTGGATGATGGACAGAACAATTCAGAATTCCTCCACTAGGTGGCGCTAGTGAGCATTTGAAGTGTATATGTTTGTACTGCTGTATCTCAAGATCCTGACTATTTAGACGGATGATTTCTTGGGCAAAGTTGATTAGAAGGTCAAGGACTGTTGGATGATGGACAGAAACATTCGAAATTCCTCCACTAGGTGGCGCTAGTGAGCATTCGAAGTGAATATGTTTGCGCTGCTGTATCTCAAGATCCTGACTATTTAGACGGATGATTTCTTCGGCAAAGTTGATCAGGAGGTCAAGGATTGTTGGATGATGGACAGAAACATTCGAAATTCCTCCACTAGGTGGCGCTAGTGAGCATTCGAAGTGAATATGTTTGCGCTGCTGTATCTCAAGATCCTGACTATTTAGACGGATGATTTCTTCGGCAAAGTTGATCAGGAGGTCAAGGACTGGTGGATGATGGACAGAACAATTCAGAATTCCTCCACTAGGTGGCGCTAGTGAGCATTTGAAGTGTATATGTTTGTACTGCTGTATCTCAAGATCCTGACTATTTAGACGGATGATTTCTTCGGCAAAGTTGATCAGGAGGTCAAGGATTGTTGGATGATGGACAGAACAATTCGGAATTCCTCCACTAGGTGGCACTAGTGATTATTGAAAGTGAATATATTTGTGCTGCTGTATCTCAAGATCCTGACTATTTAGACGGATGATTTCTTCAGTTATGGTTGATCATGTGCCACATCAAACGACGTGAGAATTTTTAAATAAGATCATTGGTAGTCATATTGAGTGTAAATAGGGTCAGACCATAGGTGAATAAATTGGGATTTTTCCTATACATATAAGCAAGTTTGGTCTCTTAATAGCCATTAAAATATAAACTACAGTAATGACCTGTTCAGTAATTTCCTATATCCATAATTCGAAATCTTTTCCATTAATCTTCTTGATCGATGTTTAGGATAAACTTTGATGCAATAAAACCATTGAAATAGCGCATGGGTTTCGTAGAATATTGGAAAATATTTTTAAAAAGGGGGCTGATAAAATCGGGTCATTATTGTATATATTATATTTTTACAAAAAAATCCACCGGCTGGAGCGGGAATCGAACCCTCACTCCATGGCACACGCAAAATAGCTGTTAGACGGGTGACGCCGCTATACCACTTTGACCCGAAAATGTGAAATGTCGTCATGGAAACCCAATCGAAAAGAATTATTTGTTGACTCTTGTTTCTTGCGTGACAGTAGCTCAGTGTAGTGCAGTTTTTACGTGGTGTTAAGTGTGTTCTACTGAATTTCATTAAGCAAAATGCTGTCAAATAAAAATATCGTTGAGGAATATTTTGCTTCTGGTCGAGATAAAAACCGTTTACTTGACTTTGTGTCTAGGGCACTGTCGAAAGCACCTGCGGATGTTGCGCAAGGTGTTAAAAACTGGATTGGTCAATTTAATCGGCGATGGTCAAAAACCCACAGTAAGGATCGGTTCTTTAAGAAGAATGCATAATGACTTGAAAGCATATTCGAGGTAAGAATCCCTGGGCGTGCTTAATTTTAGAAAGCAGCATAAATTAACGAAGAAACGTTTTTAATACGATACCGTCGAACATTAAAAAAATTAACAGTTCGGAAAAATTGTACCTGTTGAGCGAAGTGCTAAATTTTCAAAAAACAACGGATTCCAAACCAATTTAAATTGAACTTGAATGAAAATTAGTAAAAGCGTGGAAATGCGTTAATGTAAAGCAAGACATACTATTGATGAAATCTGTTTTTGTTCATGTAACTAAATAATCAATAGCATCAACCGCGATAAGAAGAAGATTTGTCTTTGATATTTGTATGAATATTTTAGAAAAATCCTAAACTACAGACTCTAAATTTTACGAAAAAATGCTTGAATATAATTCATCATCAATTATTTTATCAGGTCGAAGACCAACCCTCAGGATCCAGGCCTTCGAAAAAAAAGCGGGTCCATTCAAGGAAACCCAAAGATCCCTCGTCACAATCATCTTCTATTTCACCTCCTTTTGCCACTCCGAATTTGGATACCAGTTCCAACAGTCAGGGAACACCGTCAACCCTAAAGCCTCGAGGTCGAAAGCGCAAGGAATTTAGCCAGTTGACAAGATTTTCGAAATACAGACGCAGTATCGGACTTTTCAAAGAACAAGGTCTTGATAACTTGCTGTATTCAGCCAAAATTGCTGCCATAAAGGCTGCTAATCCAGCAACTGCTCAAATCTTACAGCACTTGTTGAGCGGCGGTGAGGTTTGGGCAAAAGAGACCATCGAATCCGTTGACTCTGTTCGTGGAACATCTCTGTGTTCGGAGGAGTCATCTTTGGCGATAAAATCAAAACTTGGGTTAAGTAAAACCAAATATGGAGAGCTGGCTCGATTCACTAAGAAGCATCTAGGTATGACAGTTCAATTAACGTATATAAAAAAGAAATACTTAGTAGAACATTTTTTTGTTTAAAATAGGTCAAGTTTCTGAATCTTTGATCAATTTTAGAGATGTGCATTGTTATAAGTCCCTTCATATTGTCCTATTTAAGTATTGCAATTTTGCAGCCCTGGAAAAAAGTAGCTGAATTTAGAAACACCATAATTCCACCGTTCTCAACTCCAAACCGAGAAAAAGGATACTTATCATCAAGCGTTTCAATCCGTGATATGGTTATATGCGATTTGACACGGATTCTACAACTGGATGATGTAGCAGATAGGATTTCAAAGTTAAATCAGAAAGTGTTGATTTGATAATTGCAGAATCATCAGTTTCGGAAGGGCACGGTTTTTAAAAATATCGAAGGATTCAGCATGAAGGAAATCTTCGCAAGTTAGACACGCTTCGGTGAGTACTCCTTCGATTTCTACGTCGCAACTGGGGATGTAGACTCGATATTCCATCGCAAAAAGCTCATAGGCAACAATCTGGTTTGCCTGCTTCGGGTCATCAACGGTAACGCGAAGTTTGTTTGGCGTCTCCTTAAAGATATCGGTTACGGCCGAAACATGTTTTGTCAGATCCTTCGAAATCCGAGAAATATTCAAAGGTGTTTGTTTGGGCCGGAAAAAAAACCCACGGGCCTTTTGAGCCGCTTGGGTAAGCTTTATGGCGGGGGCCATTATAAAAATTGAGAGACTTACACTTCTAGGAGGACAATTGTGCACAGCACTGTTTACAGTCCCACGCTGGTAGGAGGATGATGATCAACCGCCCCTAACATGGAGAACAGACTTCGCTTTGAGCCGCCCCTAACCTGGCTATCAGAAGCTCGGTTAGGCTGTACCCTCTGAAGAGAGGAGTCCCTCTTCCCTTTCAACATGCAACCATGGTCCCACCGGGGTTGGTTACCGGATCTTTCCTATGGTTGCTCGTACCCCAGCTGGCATCGCGGGTGATCGGTTTAGGAGCTACTGGATAAGAATCTAAGGACCAATAGTAAAATTATTGTATTATAAAATTATTCTACAATTATTCCTAACTATAAAGAGAGAGAGAGAGAGAGAGAGAGATTAGTAATTTCCATTTAATTCCACTACGTTATTTGCTTATCCTTGACAGATACGCGTATTTCGTCTACAATGTGCAGACTTCTTCAGTGTCTTGTACTAATACGCGACTGAAGAAAAAACATCGCATTTTACCGAATATATATTAACACATTTTCACTTAAAATCTAGGTAAATTTAAATTTGATTTCCTGTAGGAACAGGTACTCCGCTGCTTACTCGTTGATGTGTTCTAGTTAGTAACTTAAAAAGCCATGTGTGTCCATTTCCTTGATCCCTGTTGAGTAAAGTTGAATTATGTTGTTTATTGATCTCGAGGCTTTCTGCAACATCCAATTTCCATGGTGTAGATACGGTTCGTAAAATCATGATGTCCTCCGTCGATAGTTGGTGGTCCTATGTGAAGATGTGTTCTGCAACCTTTGATTTGAAACCGTATGTTAGGCCTTTTTCCTCTTGCTTTTTGGCCTTATTAACCTCCGCTATATGCTTTTTAAATCTAGTTGCTAAAGTTCTCTTGGTTTGTCCTACGTATACTTTGTTACAATGATTACAGCTTATTTTATATTCACCTGCTTTACCTAAAACATTAACAGGGTCTTTAGTAGATCCTAACAATGATTTTAACTGGTTCTGTCTACATTTGAAAACTAAATCTAATCCAAATTGTTTTAACTCTGGTCTTAGTTTACAAGTAATATCTTGATCAAATGGAACGGACACTCGTTTCAAGGGTTCAGGTGCTGCGGTGAGGGTTGTAAATAATCTCCTTTGTAGAATTCGGGTTTTTTAATTAATGATTGCCTGGATTGTGGTCTCCTTGTATCCGTTGAGTCTCGCTGTTTCGAAGATGTACTGTAATTCCTTAACCTTTCCTGAATCGATGAGGGGAAGAGTCTGCATCCGATGAATCATGTGGTAGAAGGCGGCCATTTTCTGCTGGAACGATTGGTTGGAAGTATAGGGGATAACTCTTTTAGTGCTTGTTGGTTTCCTGTAAATTTCGTATTCAAGCAATGATGATGATGACGATTCCCTGATGACTAGAATATCGAGAAATGCGAGTTTCATGTCTTTTTCTACCTCGTGAGTGAATTCGATATCCTTGTGAATTCTGTTGATCTCATCTAAAATTTGTGGAAGGGCTTCTCTTCTAACTACGCTGAAGATATCGTCAACAAACCTCCATCAACGGTTTGGTAATAGTCCTTTCTCCTTAAGAATTGTCTCCAAGTTGGCCATGAAAAGTTCACACAGGAGGGGGATAGGGGGTTTCGCATTGGGGCTCCTTTCGTCTGCTTGTAGAAGTTACCTCGGAAAGAGAAGTAGTTCTCTTCCATACAAAGGTGGGTCAGCTTAAGGTACGTCCGAACCTTGTTTCTCCATGCTGCATCCTCTCGTTGTATTAATAGCCAGTCCTCCATATGGTTGATCGCTAGGAAAAAGAGCTGTGACGTCGAAAGATACCATAATCTCGTCCTCGTTGATGTCTCCTGAAGATTGTAGTTACTGGGCGAACTCCTGGGTGTTACTAACTGCTTTACTCTGAAACTTATTCGGCATACTCTGGAACTCTGCGACTAGCCACTTCACTAGTTTGTGGGTGGGGAACCAACTGCAGACACGATCTCTCGCATTTCATTTCCCGGTTTGTGGACTTTGGGGAGACCTTTGATCCTGTGTAGAATGGAGTTGGATTTCCGTAAACGGCCTGCTCCATCTCTCCTAATATTGATTTGCACTCCTTCAGTGCTTTCTCCACGCGTTTCACTATGTTCTGTAAGGGGTCTACTCGAAGCTGTCTACACGGTCCGTTGTGAATCTTCGTTGTCAGTTGATTGTCGTAATCGTCTTTGTCAATTATAACGACCACGTTGCCATTGTCTGCTTTAACGTAGTATACTGCTTTACTTCTCAGATCCTTTACAATCCGAATTTCCTTCTCGTTGGCGCGACTTTGTTCTTGTCCGTCCTTGATTATGTTCGATGTGATAGTCCTGACCGTATTCTGTGATGATGTTGGAAGTGTCTTGGTAATCGCTGTCTCTACGTCAATGATGATCTGATCCACGTCCGACTTGGTTGTAACCGCGTATCCTAGCCCCTTGTTGAGGTGTGTCAATTGTTCTTCCGTGAATGCGGTCGTCGATCGGTTTACAACTAACCCATCAATGGAGTGAACCCTCGGCGTTGTGGTGATGGTGGATGGGATCTACTCACCCGTTCGATGTGTCGTCCGTCTCTGTTGGGACTCGTGTCGTAGTCTGTTTAGCTTCCTATCGTGCAGTTTTCGTTTCCTATCCGATTCGCACTCCTCTGCTACTTTGGCCCTAGACAGAAACTCCTGGAATTTAATTGGATACTTTTTGGCCAATTTGAGGTGTAGAGAATAACATTCCAAAATCTTCATGTCCAGTTTGCTATATAGCCGTCTGATGCTATCCTTGATGAACTCTGCTTCCATCCTCTTTACTACGCTGGGTGGGATGGGTGTCCGTACCTTAATCCTATGGCTTATACGTATATCCTTATATTTTTGGCTTTTCTTCAGAAATGCTACGTCCTTACGAAGCGATGCGATGGTTTTCTTCAATCCGATGAATTTATTTGGCTCCGACGGCTTGGTTGCCATGATGAATCCTGATGACTGTGGGCGTCTTAGTGGAATACCTATATAAAGAGAGAGAGAGAAAGATTAGTAATTTCCATTTAATTCCACTACCTTATTTGTTTATCCAGATACCGTCTACGATTTATTCCTAACTAATTTTTGCCAGCATAAGCTGGTCTGTACACTAAATCATGAAACGTTAAAAACATGGCATGTAAAATTAAGTGTCCTGAAACTGAAACATATTCAACTCGACGAAATGTGGGAATTTTCCCGTCCTTTTCAACTGATTATGTCAAAAGGGCCGCTTGCATGTGTCCGTCTCAGGGCACTGAAATATACATGTCTTTTTCGTAGTGTGCAGCTAAAATTGTTTGTTGGGTTGTTACATTTAAATTAGCCTGATGATCTCTTGATATTTGAATTTCAATAGGATTTAAATAATATTATATGACTTTTTTCGTTTGACATCTACACACTCAAAAATTAAAATTTTCACACGAGACGTAGTTCATATTTGACGTAAATCATGGGACGTAAACAAACTTTTCATGTAAAATTACCACATCCTTCCTGATGAATGTGGGCGTCTTAGTGGAATACCACATCCTTCGAGTTAGTGACCTTCAGTTGAAGTTTAGTACCAGTTAATAATACATTTTATCACACACTGCATGGTAATTGTTTATTGTCGTGAAACCGCATTACACCAGGTTTGAATTGTCCTGGGAGTTTCAATTTCACTCCTGCATATATCTGGCCTTTCGCAACGAAAATTGACGGTTTGTCAACGGCCGCGTCGGGTTCTCTCCAAGATCAGCAGAAACTAATTATATGGTCGCTACCGCTCTGTATTAATGTTATTAAAGTATTAAAAACATTACAGGCAATTTGTTATGATTTCGTAGCGAGGTTTTATTTTGTTTAGGTTCTTAAACGCTGCCTTTATTGACAATTATTGTTATATATCGATACTATCCGAGTGCGAGCTTTATATGGGCAAGTTTAATGTACTGCTGTTGCTGCTGATGTCTTACGCCACGAGAAGCAGGACCACAGGACGAGATGGGAGCAGAGACTGCAAACTGACCAACCATCAGATGCCGAAGATGATGGAGAAACGGTGAAGAGTTTATTAAAATTGATTATAATGTTCGATAGACATGGTTCAGCGCGAACAGCGAGCGTCGCAGGACGGTGGATGAACAACTTTCAAAGGAAGCGATACTTTGTTTCGCCAGCAGATTGCCTCGAGCAGTACCGGATTCGGCGGCCAGGACAGCAGGATGGGATTGACATTTTATAATGTGTTTGTGGCGTAATTTGATAAATTGCTGCGATCGCGTTCGTTGGCGGAATATATCATTTGGCAAGTGTGCTCTGGAAGCTGATGGTTTCAACAAGCTGCGATGCAGAGGCTTTTATTTATGATACATAATCGAGCATATCCTTTCAGTAATTACGGAGAACCAGTGGCTTTGAAACGAATTTAACGGAACAAAGAAAGCCAAAATTCGGCGATGAATTAGATTTGTTCAACATTGGAATCACTTTCGCATATCACACCTAACGTGGAGATACCTTCCCAATTTTTCAACATGCACACACCTTCTGACAGCGCAAATTCTTTGCATCGCCCACCCTGAGCATGCAGAGCTGCAAAATAATAAAATTATATTGTTAATTTTATTACAAACTTGAATATGATTTCCGAGAGCACTCACGTGTGTTTTACTGCGGCCAGGCGGCAGAGGCAGAGCAGAGACCATGGCGGCGGCGGTGGCTGACTTGTGCAATGCGCCTTCAACAGTTTTATTCTCAGGTGGGTGGGCGCGCGCACACTTCACATGTTGTTCATTTTTACCTGTGTATAATTTTGTATTGCCATACACCATCAGGAACCGATCCGAGGTAAGGATGCGATGCAAGTCGGACGTGAGGGAGAAAATAAACACTCTTTTAAATCAAAATATTGATGATGTTGAAGGTTTTTCAATTGAATACCAGCTCTGATGAACCCACGCACCACATCGGCCGGAGTATAGGTAGGTAGGTAGGTACAGAACCATTCCTCAACGGCTGACTGGGGTGGTAGCGAACGGTGCGGGTCGAACAATAAAATTAATCATATTTTATTTTGCCTTTTGCAGTTGGAGACTTTTGAGTACGTTTGTACGAGCAAACAACGAAAAGACTGCGATTGATGATGATTTTTGGCGTTCACAGTTGAATCACATCTTTTTCTATGGACATTTTTTTGTAAACTACAAGTAAATTATTATTGTCGAACGGGGACAAGTTTGTTAACAGGGTGAAATTGAGCATATTAATACTGAATAGTACTTTAACCTAGACCTGTGCGCCGATCAAAATATTTTCGGCGGTGACATCTGCCAGAGGCAGTTTGGAAGCGTTGGGCTGCGTGAGCTTATTTTTAATGATTTAGAAAAATACTTTCCAAACCAATCGCACATGGACAAAAAATGCTACTCACATTTATGTTCAAATTACTCAAAATCGTTAAAATGTAGGTCACTTATAGTATCAGTAAATTCTCGAATATGAAGAAAATTTAAGAAAATTGTACACAGGTTAGTAGTGTGCTAGTTGACATACTAAAACCACAATAAGTTTTCCTCATATTCGAGAAGTTTTCGGAAAATTTACTCATTCTACGAGTGACCTACGTTTTCGTGAATTTGAGTAACCTGAACTCAAATATGAGTAACTCGTACTCAATTATGAGTCATTCTCATTGGCCGTGCATGCGGATTTTGTTTAGAAAAGTATGTCAAGTGCTTGTTTAAATGGCAGGGGGTGGAGTAGTATGACAAAGTGTTACAACCCTTTTATTAATTATACGAAGAGTACGTTATGTAGGAGTGGATAGTAAGCAGTCTGTTGTATTACGTAACATTTTAATGGGCCCTAGAAATTCTTTGATTTATTGAACATTACACGTTATTGATATGTTGATAGCGATATATTATATGCTATTATTACTCTGATATATATTTGAATCTACACGCATTTTAGTCATATAACATTTTGTTTATGTATTTGAAGATGATGTCTTTCGGATATACGTAGAATCCCGCACAACTTGTAACGGTTTATAAAAAGATTATTTGATCAACGTGTTATTAATAATAGCCACTTATTCACCTTTATGTAAATCCGATCCCCGTCAGTAAGCCACTGCTTACTGCAAAACTCTATTTTTGCAAATGCTATAATTGTCATGAATGAAGATTGTTTTATCCACATTGTTAGGGTGGATGCCTGACCGACGTGCAGATACGGTCAGCCCAGCTATGTTAAAAACCTTGCGAAACAAGACTGCCAACCAGGGATACTGCATCTCTAATTTTCCAAAAGCATAGAATATCTCCATCCACAACGTTGTTCGGGTATGACGTAATGCGCAAGATCTATAGGTGAGGCAGAAGGAAACTCTAGTCCACTGTTTCATTCATCCGGTGTTTTCATCGCATCGAGAGAAAGAAAGAGTCAGCTATTTTCCTTCTGCCTATAGACTTCGTTAATCAAGACGAAACCACTAAACTGAGATTTTCGACGTTTGATCTGCGCACCAAAACACTATTTCGAACAAGTGCGAGCAAGAGGAAAAATGATGAATTATCCACGGGACTGGCATCAAATGTTTCCACTATGGAATTTCACAAATTTGACAGTTCCCTCTTAACATAACAGAAAAACGCTGGCTTAGCAGCCGCTTGGATTCATCCCTGTGTGCGCGGGACACGGGAACCGAATAATACCCAATAATGACTACAAAGTAAGCATTTTCGAGGGAGACTGTGACTACCCATTAAATGAGTAAAAAGATTACCCATTTATGAGTATTTATTACTCGCAAATGAATACTTACTACTTATTTTTGTAGCTGTAATCACTCATAAATGGGTAAAATTTTACTCATTTAATGGGTAGTCCCAGTTGTCCTCGAAAATGCTTACTTTGTAGTCATTATTGGGTATTTTGCGGTTACCGTGTAGAGAAAGTGCGAACAAACATCAAAAAACTAAACGACAATCGCTGCCTCATACACTTCTTCTTCTTCTTCTTCTTCTTCTTCTTCTTCTTCTTCTTCTTCTTCTTCTTCGCAATTCACGCTTATTGCTTATGGCATATTAGCTTATTGCGTGCTCTCAACTTAGTGTTCTAGATGCACTTCCACAGTTATTAATTAAGAGCTTTCGATACCTGCTACCATTTTTGCATTAGTATAATTGTGTGGCAAGTACAATCATACTCTATTGCCCAGGGAGTCGAGAAATTTTCCAACCCGAAAAATTCCTAGACCGGACCGGGAATCGAACCCAGTCACCTCCAGCATGGTCTTGCTTTGTAGCTGCGCCTTTACCGACTGAGCTAAGGGAGGGCCTCATACACACTCCTTTGAAATGAGTCAGACGTACTCATTATCATCACTACTTTTGAAACGTCAAGTCATGAGTAGTTGTGATTTGTGAATTTGAGTAACGTTGACTCAGCAATAAAAAAATAAAGGTGGATCTCAATTTTGAGTTTTCAGCACATTTGCTCACTCAAAAAAAATGGCGAAGTTTGCATTTCCGTCGTAGAAGAAAATTTGAAAATTTCCAAAGAAATCATTCGAAAATGGATGTTGAAACGTATCTCAAATTTAGAGGTATTTTTTGTATTCTGTTTTCTATACAATAAAAAGCTTGGCAAAAGCATGAGGCCGTTATCTGGAAGATGTGGAACATCCTAAAAAATGGTAAATCCATTAAACTGATCCTAGACCTCCGCAGTTTATTTCAAAAATATTAGGAACTGTGAATGATTTGAGTTTGTGTGTGATATAAACATTTTAGACAGAATTCATGTGAATTTTGGGTCGTGATATAAACATGAACCTGGATGGCCAATGGACCATCCCTTCGGAAGATCCAGAACATCCGTAAAAGTGTTTCATACATGAAACTGTAAAAAAAAACGTGATTTTTTAAAAACTTCACAGTTTGAAGCGTTTTTGAGAAAACCGTGAAGTTCTAGAATCAGTATCATCGATGCACCGCTTTTACGGATCTTCCGGAAGACGGTTTCATGGTCATTCGGGTTCATGTTTATGTTACGACCCAAATTATTTCTTATACACTGGAACCTCCATTTAAGAACCAAAACGGGGGTCCGTAGATCGAATTAGGTCGTAAAAAAAACCTCGTTATTTGGGATTTACTTCGAACAAGAGGTTTTTGACAATATTGTCAAATACCCCACAATATGGGTATTTTTGGAATCGGAGTGTCGTGTAGGGACTGGAAATCGATGTGTGACGCCATTTCGAAATCCAAGATGGCGGCTTCCGGTTACAGAAAAACATAAAAATAATGCTAAATAACCCACAATATGGGTATCTTAAGAATCGGTGTGACGTGTAGGGATCGGAAATCGATGTCTGACGCCATTTTGAAATCCAAGATGGCGGCTTCCGGTTACAGGAAAACAGAAAAATACCGTTAAATACACAACAATATGAATATTTTTGGAATCAGGGTGACCTGTGAGAACCGGGAATCCATGTCTGACGCCATTTCGAATCCAAGATGGTGACATCCGGTTAAAGAAACACTGGAAAATACTGTCAAATACTCCACAATATGGGTTTTTTTTAATCGGGGTGACTTATTAGGACTGAAAACCCATGTCTGACGCCATTTTGAAATTCAATATGGCGACTTCCGGTTACATAAAAACATAAAAATAATGTTATATAACCAACAATATGGGTATCTTAAGAATCGGAGTGATGTGGTGGTATTTGCTAATTTTTCTGTAACCGGAAGCCACCATCTTGGATTTCAAAATGGCGTCAGACATCGATTTCCGGTCCCTAAACGTCACTCCGATTCCAAAAATACCCGTATTGTGGGGTATTTGGCAGAATTTCCAAGTTTTTAGGCTACCGGAAGTTGCCATCTTGGATTAAAAAATGGCGTCAGACACCGATTTCCAGTCTCTACACGTCACTCCGATTCTAAAAATACCCATATTGTGGGGTATTTGGCAGAATATCCATGTTTCCCAAAATCACAAAAAAAAACTCGTTATTTGGAATTTACTTCGTAAAAAGAAAACTCGTTATTTGGGATTTACTTCGTCAAAAAAACCTCGTTATTTGGGATTTACTTCGTAAAAAGAGGGACGTAAATTGAATACTGCGTAAAAATGACTTCGTAAACGGAGGTTTCAGTATATCACAGTTCCACGTGCTTTCGAAAAAAAAAATATGGATCAGTTTTATGGATTGAACATTTAACGGATTTTCCATATCTTCCAGAGGCTGATCCCATGGCCACGTTGGTACATGTTTATGTCATGACCTCAAATCCTTATATCACAGTTCCTAATGTTTTTGAAAAAAAACTGCAGAGCTCTAGGATCAGTTTCAATTGTTGACCTCTTTTCCGGATGTTCCAAACCTACCAGAGGACGGCCCCATGGCCATCCGGGTCCATGTTTATGACATGACCCCGAATTCTTTATTATATCACAGTTTCAAATGCATTCGAAAAAACCGTAGAACTCTAGGATCAGTTTCGTGGATTGACCACTTTTGCGGATGCTCCGGATCTTTCGGAGGACAGTCTCATGGCTATCAGGGTTCATGTTTGTCCCGACCCCAAATTCATTCTATCATCTACAGCTCTTAGTGTTTCTTTTTCTTCTAAAACTGCGGAGCTCTAGGATCAGTTTCATGAATTGACCACTTTTAAGGATGTTCCAGATCTTCCTGAGGACGGTCCAATGGCCTTCTAGGTACATGTTTGTATCATGATCCCTAATTAATTTATATATGACAGTTCCAGGTGCTTTCGAAAAAAAAACCGTGGAGTTCTAGGATCAGTTTCATAGATTGCACACTTTTACGGATGTTCTGGATATTCCGGAGAACGTTTCGATGGTCATCCGGGTCAATGTTTATGTCATGAACCCAAATTCTTTCTTATATCACAGTTCCTAATGTTTTCGAAAAAACCACGGAGTTCTAGGCTCAGGGGTTTATGGATAGACCGCTTTTACAGATGTTCCGGGTTTTTCGAGGACCGTTCCGTTATCTCCAGGTTGCATATATAGGAACCATGACTGTATTCTGGCTAATTATGAACATTTGTGTCCATTAATCAATGTTATGGTATGCCACTTGCAAAACCCATAAATACTCCTGAACTCTACTCCAAACTATACAGCAAAAAATAAATTTAATATTACATCCAAGAGGGTGCACTTCAATCATGTTGAAAATCTCATGTAATTTTTATGGCCACAACAATAAACAAATGCAGTAAAAGCAGCGTAATGTCAGTTCATGCACTGTATTAATGATAATTTTGTCCTTTTTGGCAAGTAATATTACTCCATATTTTCGGCACGATTGAAGTGCATCCACTTTGATGTGATATTAAAATTAATGTTTTGCTGTGTAGATACTATAGCTTTCATAGCTAAAAGTAAGCGAAGTAGAATGTAGCCAAATGAACTGTCAGTTAGTGTAGCCAAACGAGCATGACGACATCATGGCGTTTTTTTCGGGGAAGTATTGTAATATTTGAGCAAAGTTAGGAACCAAACAAAACTGCACAACGAATAGCTCTTGGATGGCATAAACATTTTTCACGGATGCCAGTAAGAGCAATCATTTGTCATGGTTGTCAAAGCAACTTTTTGTTCTTCCGCTTATCTATGGAATCTGTAGTATGTATACTCCAAACGTGTAAGGACTCTTTTCGCTTGTGAATAAAGTAAACGACCCTGTTTTTAATCTTTTTAGAATCAACATAATCTACAGACCCTAGGAATTCTAGAAGTATCACAATTTTTAAAATTCATCAATAAATGGCTAAATTATGCTATTGCAAACTTGCCGTAACACGTTTTTCGGAGGCATCGTTTCGGAGCAGGGCGTCACAATATCAGCTTCAATCGACCAAATCGATGCGACGAAGAGACTGCTGGCTTTCTTTTTCTGTTAAAGTCGAACAGCTTCGCAGCATTCTAGAACCTCAGTCGGCGTGCACAAACAAATGTTCAATCGCTTGTCTCTCTTTCTCCCGTCGCTCCATTGGTCTTCCTTTCAAGCTTCGGTGAAATGGATGAGCGAAATAGCGCTCGACATTGATGGTTTTCTCTTTCATGAAACACATCAACAGAGGTTTCATGACGTATATGACGGAAAATGAAATAACAGATTTAAAGCATTTCTCACGTGAAAACACGTGAAGATTACACGTAATATTTTTAATTTATCTTCCATCCATATATTTATCTAAAAAAAATGATCAAAAACGTAACATAACGCATTTTAAACAAATTGAAAGATCGGTGATAGAGTGTTCGTGAAAGGGGATTGAAAGCCATAATGAGGTTCGTTTAACTAGAAAATCGACATTAGTTACATTGAAAGCGATGAGCAAAGCAACGACGAGAAGTTCCACAGCCAGCGTTTCCTTCTAAGCGTGCTTCTTTTTCACTATCATTTCTTGCTGATAGTCTAGCTAGGCGTTATAGAAATGAAGCGTCGAACACGTATGAGAGAAAAAAAACACGAGTTCATTTTAGAGCTTCGAAAATGTAGAGCCCTGATTCGGAGTGTTAAAACTCATTCTAACAATTTCTGAGATATTTTATTCGGGTATTAAGTGTAATCAAGCCGAACTTATTTGAAAAGAAAAAAGATTAAGGCAAGTTATTTTTATAGTTATTGGAATGTAAGATGGGGGATGTTCGAGTGTATATGGTTTTTTGCATCTATAAACAAATTTCAAGGTAGTTGATGAACACTCCCTAATCTAAAAGATCAGGATTGTTTAGTCTATAGCAGAGGTGGCCAAAGTGCGGCCCGCGAACCGCACATGGTGCTTGAATCTCTATGATGCAACAACCTCAGCATGAATTGGGCATAATGCAGTACCCAAGTAACAAATTTAGAGCTGCTTGGCTATATTCAAAATTTATAAAGGTTTTATTGTAGCTACAACCATTACCTACAGTTTTATGACGGTCATATACAATGCAAGTCATGAAACATTTAATAGCTATCTACAAAACCCCTATAAAGCTTATAAAGAAACCAACGGATGCTTATGCTATTTTCACTTATTAAAGGTTTTATAAATGCATTGAAGTATAAAAAAAGCAATATGAATTTCCCTTATAAAACCCAAAAATAAATCCTTTTATTGCTATATAAGTAAGCGCAATAAAGCTAGTTGGCCATGAAACAGTTATTTTAAAACAATTATAAGCATTCAGTTGCAACTTGTCAGAAGTGTAAATGTGCGTGTGTAATTATTGAAAAAAAAAACATGTTCCACTAAAATGAAGAAATCTTAAAAACATCAGAATAAACCTCTCTCAAATTTTGATATTTTGTTTATCGAGTAAAACTTAATTTTTACTGAAAATGTCAGGCTGCGATTTTTTGTGCTTTGGGAGATATTAAAGTTCAAAAATTGTTTTTTTTTTCGTTTCTTCAACAATATCTTTGAAATTTGAAGCTTAATCCAGTGTATTTCTTGACAAAAGTTATATATTTAATGCATTTGCATAAGAGGAAAATACAACATTATATGGTTGTAAGCAAAAAACCGAAACAGAAAGAAAAAACCATATTTTCGACATTTTTTTTTTAACTCCATATAACTTGGAACCAGTAGGCTGTGGAAATTTTACGTCTTTGAAAGAGCTGTTTATTTTGCCAAGATAAACAACTTTGCCGAAGACATCAAGTCTCCAAAACGTCAGAGAAAGAAGTTAGATTGTGGCGCCATCTTTGCGGAAGAGTTTTGAACTATTTGTTTATGTCAATAGATGGTCCTTATTATAATAAGAAACTTTGTCGAAGGCACCAAGTCGCGAAAATGCTTCGTTTCGGAGTTATTAATTCTGCTCCACTAGGTTGCATTAGACATTTTAAGAAATTGCGCTTGGTGTTTTTCTTGCCTGCGGTCCTCTGTCGCCAAATTGTCATTATGCAAATTCCATTAGCCTTGGAATAAAATCCAAGAAATTTCAATAAAATAATGGCTAAATTAGATATCTGAAATGATTTCTAGTGTGCATTGGTATGAATTAATTTATTGAGATCTATTTACTGTAAAATTAAGATGATTCCATCAAATTAATTTGATTTCTGAAACAATATTTTTTGTTAACTTGAATTATTTTGGAGGCGTATTTATTTAACGCTCATATTTTCCCAATATACACGATAAAATTTCAAGCGCATATGTTTTGCAACTTCTAAAAAGTCATATATTTCCTTTAAGATTTTCACTAATGTCGCCATAAAACAAAATTGATTACATGGTGATCTTGACACCAACATTCAAACCTACTTTTACCGCTAAAGATTTCCACATGGAAAAAAAAAGTATCAGCAGAACAGAACAACAACAAGCTAATTTATGGCGGTTGCTTTGAAGCAAATATAAATTAAATTGGATTTATAACTGATTTTCACAAAAGCGTAATAAGACTGCTTGAATACAATATTACTCTTAAAGAGGCTATGAGAACCTTTTGTAGAGTAATATTGTTTGGTTTATTGTGATTCTCAAACGTGCTTTATAAACCTTATCAAGAGTGGTCCACTAAGCTGTAAGACGAGCTTATAGCGGTTATCAAAAGGTTGTGCTGGAGCTATTCATTTTATTGATGGTTTTATAGAATTGATCTAAAAAACCACTAATAGAGTGCAATAAAACAAGAAATGCTACTTTGGTATGTTGTGCAGTATGAATTTACAAAAAAGAGTGTTTTTTGTCATACTACTAAATATACATCATGGACATTTTTTCATAGTTAAGAGAAACCTAGACAATAAACTTTTACAATATTTGCTTACTCTCCTTCAAAATGAAACTAGTTGTGATCAAATTGAGTTAAAACTAAATGTGTGCACTTTTTGCGATTTATGAGTTAACTGAACTCAAATTTGGATTGAACTCATTGGCCTGTATGCACAATTAAGATTGAATGCGTTAAGTTAATCCCAAAATGTGTCACTCACGAAATAGCAGTTGCCTGATTGTTTACAATCGTGATCGTACGTATCCAATAACCAGCAGCAGTCGGCTAAATGCGCTTAGCTGCTCTGAAACCCCTGAGGCGATTTGCTTTCAATTGATGACTAATGATAGTTGTAGGCAAAAAGGGACAAATTGAAATTTTTTAGCAAAAATAATTCGGTAAAACGAGCAATTGAATTGTCTGCTGTACTTTTGTCCTCGAGTTGTACCATAAATGAATCGCTGCTGACTCAATGGCATTGAGGGTGACAGCATAAAAAAGCGTAATAAAAAGTGAATTTCAACCCGAATGACATGGAGGTAGGTATGTCCTGTTCGATCCTCCTCTCAATTGTAGTTACCAGGATGGCTTGCAGTTTTTTCTTCTTTGTTTCTTGCACTGCTGCAGCATGGCTGGGTATGTCATTTGTTATATAGCAATTCCCTCTCGTTTAAATCTCCTTTTCTTTCTCTCACTCTCGGGCACTGTGAAAGTGTTCAATCGATTTTCAACGCTCTTCCGTGAAGCAGAGTCGGTACTCAAACCTTGCCGCTCGGGGCCAAATAACTCAAGGATTGCAGTGTCAAAAAGGGTTACCCGGTTTCGAGAAGCGGCTGCCACGGGGCCACCCTATGAGAGCCAAAGAGTTTCATCCACCGACCGACTGAGAAGGTAAAACCCATTGAAATAATTTGTTCATTTGGTCTTCTCGAAAGACCCCGCGGGGCAACCGGAGCGAACCGAACGGGAAGATTATTTATGTAATTGTACGGAGTCCGTTCTGGTGCAATTTCTTTCGAAAACGAAAACCCACTTGGTTCTTGGGGTTGGTCCAGATGTCGAAAAGATTTCCTTCCTTCTTGTGATGGGACCAAATGGCCCTCCTCCGAGGTTCGTGTTTATTTTGGCGTGTGCTTTAGCAATTATTCTGTCTTATTTTCTTTTCGTGGCGCTGGCTGGATGCGGAAAAAAAGGGATATACGGAGCATTTCGGGAAGGCAATGAATGAAAACAAACATTTAAGCGCACGGTTGAATGAGAAGGAGCTAAGCGATTCATAATGTCCTGATGTGCTCGAGCATACATTTCTCTTCGTGACACTAAATACTTTAATGTTAATTGTTCGTCTGGACACGTGACACAAGGTTGATGGGTTCGATGGTTTACAATTATGTGGTGACATCGGTAATTACTAATTGCGTGGAATTGTCGGAAAGGTGAACCGAATGCATTCAGGTGGTGATTAAGCTTAACACTTAGAAATTACTAGTTTTATACGTGACGTAATTCAGCTTTCACTTAAATAATGGAACGTAAACAAATATGTCATTTAAAATTAGGTGTTGCGAAACGGAAACATACGCAACTCTATGAAAAGTGCGATTAATTGAATGAAATTTCTTTCACCTGATTCTTGTGTCATACGAGTCGCTCAGGGCACTGAAGTTTACATGACTTTTTCTTAGTGTGTTTCATATGATGGAAGAGGAAATGATGTCCAACCTAATTTACGAAGTGCATATAATAGAAATTGCTTTTGTACTGATTCTACTCTTTTTTCGAGCGTGATTGAAAATGAAGACCATACAATGCTGCATTATTCCAGTATTGACCTCACATAGACAATGTATAGTGTTTTAATTGTGTATGGGTCCTGAAAGTTATAGCAAAAGCGCTTGATAAAGCTTAGCATGTTATTTTCCCTGTGAATTATTGTAATGTAATGGTCTATGAAGGTTAGTTTGGAGTTTAAGATAATCCCTAAATCTCTAACTCCTTCACATTTTGCTACATTCTGATTTCCTAATGCAATTGAAATGTTTGATGGTGTTCTTTTTCTGCTCAATGATATTAAATTGCATTTTTTTTTACATTCAGTTCTAGTAGGCTTTTTTTAAACCATATGTAGAATATGTTTATTCCGCTCTGGAATATATTGATGTCTTCATTATTTCTTATTTCAAAAAGAGCTTCATGTCATCGGCATAGATAAGCAATTGCAGTTTTTTGAGAATTATGGAAATGGCATTAACATACAGAATAAAAAGAAGAGGTCCCAAATGAGAGCCTTGGAAACTCCTGAGGTGCCTTGAATTGGGGTCGATTTACAGAGGCTTGTAATTCCATGAATCATTCCATTATACATATCCTAAGATAGAAACGATTTTTTAAATATGTGATCAAATCCTTACCAAAGCTTGATTTATAGAAAACAAAAATTACCTACCAATAAATTATAAAAATTGCATGCGATGCAAACTGGTTGAATTTGACACAAACGTGAAACATTTTATATTTTAAATCATGCACATGAACAGATCATTGATAACATTTTTAAAATACTTGCATTTTCGTTGAAATATGCGTTGCCATGTATGTTTATAAAGTGCTGTAAAAATAAATCAAAGTGCACTCCATTTTCAATACATTACAATGTGAGTTTTCATGAACGTCTAAATTTATATTGCCGTTCATTGAAATCAGGAAATTATGGTGCCGATGACTATCTTGCTGCTTCGCTCATTTGTTACCCAACACAAAACGATTTGAACCAAAATTCGAGTCACAAACAGCATTAAAAGCTCTAGCGGGTTATTAAACCCATAAGTAGTCCTGTGCAGAGTTGCAACCTATCACAATCACGATAATCAAACAGCTGATGGTAGTAACGATTTGTACATTCCTATCAATGTGCTTGTCAAAGCTCTCTCCATGACTCTCCATCAAGTTGAAGAAAGAAGTAAAAAGCAACTGGTGAATGTCGTCTTCGGTTGTGATCCATCACAGATCTCGTCATTCCCGACAATCACGACACTCATCTGTGCTCTTTTTGAAGCAGTTGCTGCTTTGCTTGCTTATGTGAGTGTGTTGGTGAGTGAGTCTAACAGCTTCCGTTTAATGTTGCCTGATTTGTTTGTAACTCACACAGTCACGCCTGCCGAGACGGACTTAGAATGCGGAGGCATTGTTTTCATTTTCTTCTGTCGTTTCGCTTTTTCTCATCATCGTACTGCAGAAGTCTTCACTGTTGTGCGTTTCATCATCAGCAGCGAGTGTAACATTTTGCTTGTGAGCAGCGACCATTAGTGGTGATTGTTGTTTGCCATGGCTCTACCTCTCACTGCGTGAAAAAAATTTCTGTCAGCAATAGTCGGTTGATGCGAAGACGAGTGTCACGTGAGTGTCATGATATTTTGCATCACTGGTCGTGTAACTGGGAATGACGATAAGGACAGAGTATCGTAATAAGCGATGAGGTTCGTTTAACAAAACTTCCAATAGAAGCTCTGGCCAGTCGGTGTTGTTTATCAGGATTGTTGCAATCTCAGCCGTCTCACCGATAGTAACCCTAGTTTGATCAATCGGTCCCGTTCTTGGTAATCAGGAAGATTAACGAGATCATTCCACGGTACGTTCCAAAGTGCAAAGTGTATGAACAGTTTTTGAATACGTTCAATTCGGATTACCTACACACTTAGAAATACCTACCTGAATTTCACGTTTATTATGACTCAATTTTATGTCAAAGTTGACGCTCGTATATGTCCGTCTCAGAGCACCTAAATTTACATCAATTTTTCTAAGTGTGTAAGATGTGTGATATGGTGCCCAAACCAGACCAGCGTATTCTAGAATGCTGCGCACTAAAGCGACTTTGATACGTACACATCGGTTAGTTGAAAAGCATTACGACGGATGAAATCGACTACGGAAAATGCTTTGGCTTTGGAAATATGATCGTTAAAGCGAAGTTTACACTACATTATAACTCCCAAATTGCGAATATACTGCACACGTTCCAGTGAAGTACTGTCGATTCGATATTGGTGAATGAGTGTTGACGAACTGCTGCGAAATGTGATCGTTTTGCATTTATTGATGTTCATGCTCATACCATTCCATTTTTTACCGCCAGTCCAAATAGGGGCAATGGATGTAATGTCGGCCTAAATGCCTGGCCATTATTAGATGGATGCTTTGTCAAGTACACATTTTTGTACTCATCGGCCACGTCCTTCACCGCCAGGGGACACCGACATAAGTTATTAAAAATAAGAAAAGTTTAGAGATAAAGGAGAGTAGGCTGCGCGTGTGTTCGAACCTGACGTTTGTTTTTTTTTTCGTGAAGTTTTTTTTAAATCTATAATCGGTTGCTGATCTGGCCATAACCAGGCCCAGGCGTCAATTTCTAGTTCCTCATTCGAGCCCACTATTATTTGCCGCTGAGAAGCTGTTCCGAAGCCAAGTAGAACCTCCACGAGGCGTCTCATCATTCGTCCCATCATTAGTTCCATCATTCGTTGAGTCGCAGTGTTGAACCTGACTATTGGCCACGAAAAGGATTGCCAATGCACATAAAAAATCGACTACATATGTACATCCGAACATTTATTTATCTCAAATCGAAGGAAGACATTCCGTGCAGCTACCATAAACCGGACTAGTTCATGTTGATCTTCGTCAAGCTTCGTCTACAATTTGGACTTCTACATCAACAAATGTCAGGCAGCCTTCAGGTTCAATTGGCTAAACTTGGTGAGTTCGTTCCATTTTGTAAATTTTTATCTTTTCAAACCAGTAACGTTGGGAGATCACCTTTTTGTGGTGCGTTACTGGTATAAGATCTATCACCAAACCTTAGTCGTGACAACTTCAAACTAGGGAATCAGGATTTTCCAGTAATCAAAGGATCACATTTTAGTCCTTGTTACTTTTTATGACTTGATAATAGTGACAAGACTCGGGTAGTGACCACCGCGCCGTTATGCATTTCTATATTGTATATTTCAATTCAAAAATATTGTTTATGTTCATAGATTTCACATAATCATTTTCCCTTTGTCTTTCTCCTTTTCCTTTCCCTCTTCTCTTTTCAGAAAGTGAGTAATGGCGCTATAGCCATAAGTCATAAAAGGCTAGGACAAGAGTTAGTGCTCATGCCCCAACCGTCAGAAGAAAATGGAGCTTCACTTTACCTCTCTAGCTTCCAACGACCAACCAATCATATTATTACCAAAATCGGAACATTCGGTACGAGATGTCCACGTTTCATCCATTTATTGGATTCTGAAGCATCGTGTTTAAATCTTCGGCCCGGTGTTTTCTGAATCATCTTGCCCCTTAAATGCTGCACAGTAGGCCTGACCGCTTTGATATGTGTGACGCATCTTCGATGTGAAACATATATCAAATAGACAAGAAAAATGATGTAGGTATATTTACCATTTTCCAGGATGCTTTCAAGAACTGGGTGTGTTGGTGTTAAATTAGATTAGGTAAGAAAAATTTATAGAAAAATTCGGGAAATTTCGTTGGCCATCAAAGTAAGCAGCCATTTCCAAGGTTCTGGAAGACCGTCGTTAGGTGAAATTATAAATTTCGCTCAGGCGCTGGACGTGGATTCTGTCCAGATAAACGCTATATACAGAATAGTTGAGGAGAAATCCCTGTTCATCAAATACAAGTCTGAAGATTAGATGCTCCATACATTTCAGCATAGCCCTGAGCAATTAATTTTCCATTATGATGATAATCAAGGTACGCATGTCGAATGCGGAGGAATTTGTTGGTGTTGGTGCAGGGGAAACACGAAACAGTTAAAAGTGCTGAGATTCGATGGATACACTGGAGTTACCTTACCTTACGAATCAGGCTAAGGCCTTGTTGTCCTCTGCTGTCCGAAGAAGTCGTCTCCACTCTACTCGATCCATGGCCACAGTACGCCAGCATCGTAGTCAGCGAAGAGTCCGCAGGTCACCTTCTACTAGGTCGATCCACCTTGCCCGCTGCGCGCCTCTTCTTCTTGTTCTTGTTGGGTCGCTTTCTAGAACTATTTTCACTGGGTCATCGTGCGACATTCTTACGACGTGCCCAGCCCACCGTAGTCGCCCAATTTTTGAAATGTGGACGATGGATGGTTCTCCCAGCAGCTGGTGCAATTCGTGGTTACTTCCCCTCCTCCACGTTCCGTTATCCTTCTGCACTCCACCTTAGATGGTACACAACACCTTCCGTTCGAAAACACCAAGGGCGCGTTGGTCCTCCACGAGCATAGTTCAGGTCTCGTGGCCGTAGAGGACCACCGGTCTAATCAGCGTCTTGTAGACAGTCAACTTCATGCGGCGGCGAATTTTATTCGACTGGTATCATTTTCGGCGGTCACCAGTGAGCCCAAATACACGAACTCATCGACCACCTCGATTTCGTCACCGTCAATCTGAACTTGGGGTGGGAGGCTAACATTGTCGTCCCTAGAACCTCTTCCTTTCATGTATTTTGTCTTTGATGCGTTGATGGCAAGTCCAATCCGCCTAGCTTCAGCCTTCAGTCTGATGTACGTTTCCGCCATCGTCTCAAAGTTCCATTCCATTGGACTTCCTGAAGATCGTGCCACTCGTGTCTATCCCAGCTCTTCTGAGCACACCTTCTAACGTGATGTTGAGTAGCAGAAATACACTGGAGTACGTGGAGCATATATGGATGTGAAAAAGGAAATTCCAGTGATGCATTTCCTCAATCGAAAGGGGAATGTATTCCATGAAGGGAACAAGAACGTGTGTTTTGTTTGCAAGATGGAGGGGTACCGGATGAATTCCTGCCTCAACCGGAAGTCCCGGAAGCAGCCCGTGAAGCAACAACTGGACGAAAAACGGAAGCAGGATGAAGAAAAGCGCAAGTGATAGCAGTTTGGAAACTAGTTCGTACGCAGGAGTGGTAGTCGGAGGTGCCACAGCAAATGCGATTGAAGTGCTCAATGAAAAAGGGATGGCAATCGATGCGACGACTCCGGATGGGTACAAAAATGTATTAATCGGTTCCGTAAAGCCAACGCGATTCAGCCTTCCAAATAAATGAATGAGATTTTTGAAATTTCAAGAACTATGAAGAACTGGAAACCTTATACAAGTTTGGGAAACTTCTGTGAAGTTATGGAAACATTAGTTTATTTTACGAAACTTTTTAAAAGTTTTTCTCTTAGCATCAGGGATTTTCTTAAAACATAACATAAATTTTAAAGGCATCTTAACTTCTTAAAGCTGAATAGAGATCAGGAAATTCCATAGAAATTAAGTAAACCATGTTTAACTTCCGGGAAATTTGCAGAAAATCAACGAAATTCTAAGAAGGTCAAGGAACTTTGTACGAGTGCTGCAAACTACATAACAAAATCTGACAACTTTGCAGAAGTCAAGCGAACTACCTAACAATTCGAGGAACTTCGTAAAATTCCATAGAAGTTCGACCAAAATTGTAAAAGCTCAAAGAAATTCGTAGATGTTATGGAAATTTCGCAGAACCTTAGGGAGTATTTTAGAAATTCAGCACTTCTTAGAAATTCAGGCATTGATTTGGAAATTTTGCGAATTTTGTTCCACTTAGACGTTTAGTAAAATTCGTAAAAAGGGTTCAAGGTCTTTCCTGATGTTTGGAGAAGGTCATTTTATCTTGGTTGAATTGAAATTTAACACAAATTAAAAACATTATGGAAACTCTAAGAAGCTGAGAAAATTTTCATGAAGTAAAGATTAGGGAACTTTGTAGATGTTCAAGGAACATTAGAGCAGCTTTATCGCCCCCCAGGGATGTTTACGGTGGCAAGCCTGCTGAGACCGGTGCTGCATGTTTGTTTACGTTCCATAATTTATGAATTACATCTCGTATAAGAATATATATGTCAAGGGGTAATCAACTCTGCACACCGTGCCGAAATGCATGGCACACTGTTCGGCACGTTAGGACATACGTTGACAAGTAGAATAAAAAAAAAATATAAAATGTCATCTCTGTCAAGCGTTGACGTTTTGGTAATCGTTGCTAAGAATGAATCCTTTGTTTACTCCAATCGGTAAGTCTTTTCTGCATCATGAATCCAATCAAACTAACAATAATCAGTCCATCTAATTTAATTCGTCGTGAAAACCCCTCCGGCTTGTGGTTTTGTCAAGACGGCCGTAGCGGGTTACCTCCAACGAGGGTTGGTCATATGCCTAGAAGATCTGGTTCGGAATGCGATCGGCGAAATATTTGAGCTTGCCGTTGGTGTAAACATGTTGGTAAGTACATGGAGTTCAAAAACAAACCGTCACTTTATGCAAGTTTGCAGTACGTATCTCTGTAGGGACGAATCTCTTCTGACCGGTGACTAAATTGGCCGGCTGTAGAAGAAATGTTGACGAAGTCTGTTTTCAACGGTAGTCGAGCAGACTTCCGGAAAGAGTTACGATCCTTCCTTCCAAACAGCCTTTGAAAATAATGTTTTTCATTGCAGTTAATTTTATACAAGTGGATATGTTTCTAATACAGGTGTGCAAAACGTACAACAAAGCCATCACCGAAATGAGAACGGTCGGAAATATATCCTGCATCAAGCGATGGTCAAATTTACATTTGGAAAGAAGGATGGGTATGATAATCCAGCTACATTTACAAGTTTATTATGTATAATAACTGATAAATGAACATCAGCCCTACGTGCTCCAGCCTAACGTACTTCGGCTTAATGACCCAACACCGGATATTCAATAAAGACGAAAGTTCGAATATCAGTTTTGCCGAGGATCTTCCGGTTTGGAATTTTTCTCGTTTTCCCCTGAGTGTTTCCTCAGATATTATTATTTGTCATCAGGCCTATTCTGTGAATCGTGTGACTCTATTACTTGATGACAAAAGTCACGCCATGTGACGTGACTCTCCCAAGCCTATTCTGCGAGTCGTGTGAGTCTCTGTTACTAATGAGGTGACACTCTATTTGATTTTCACGGAGATTCACTTAACTAGTTCAACTTGTTCATCGCAAGAGGCCCCGGTGCGATGGGTGACCTTCCGATCGGTCAACCTTGCTGCGCTCAGCGGTTCCCGCTTGACGACCCTAAGCAATTTGCTGTTTAGCAAAAGCCTCGCAAGATCCTATGGACGTGAAGATGCGCCGACTAGACTGTGCAACACAAATTCCAATACGGCTCATCCAGAGATTACGAGTTATCTTCTTGCACGGATGGCTCTGATTTCGCACTAGGAACTCGACGCGTCGACTACATGACCGTCGTTAATCTTTCCGTCCGTTCGAGTTCGTTGTTTGCATTAGTTGTAGAGGATTTCAAAGAATGACCATGGTATTTTTTCCTCCATCGATCCGGTTACGACTTCGTTTCTGCACACCTGAAAGGAATCAATAATTCAAATCGAATCAAAATCTTGTGGATCGGTCGAATTTGCTTGAACACTGTATGGGTTTGATAACTTCCGGTTTCTCTTTCACCTCCCGGTCCGAAAATGAAAAGCTAAGCACAATCACAAATGTCATTCTAGCTTCAGGGTTGCCAAACTCGTGGGATATTGACAACATTCCAGCTTGCTTGTCTAGGCAAGTATCAAGATAATTTTCATAATTTCCTGCCTGATGATGATTCCCTCCTCAGATCACCAACTTGTTCTGCCGGGAGTACCTCCAGCCAACATGGACAACGCCTTGAACGTCCCCTACCTATGTCGGGACGCACCGAAAATTCCTACACGCCGGCATCTCGTGACAACAGTTGTGGAATTGCTGGTGACAACGATGTTTGGCTTTACTTCCAAAACGTACGTGGTCTAAGAACCAAAATTGACGACCTGGTTGTAGCGGTATGTGATTGCAATTACGATGTCATCATATTGATAGAAACGGGCCTTGACGACAGCATCAACTCACTGCAACTTTTTGGTACTGACTTTAATGTATTTCGCTGCGATCGCAGTGCTCGTAATAGCCAGAAAGCGAAGTTTGGAGGAGTGCTTATTGCCGTGGCCAGCGTTTACAAGTCTGTTGAGATAAAGACTATTAATGGTAGTAACCTGGAACAAGTAAGTGTGTCTGCCTGTATTCGCGGAAAGCGGTTCGTGCTGTGCGCTGTATATATTCCTCCAGATCGTAGTCGGGACGTAGGTGTTATCGATGCCCATTTAGCTACTCTTCGTGAATTACGTGATGCAACTCCAGATGGTGACCTTTTGCTTGCTTGTGGTGACTACAATCAACCACACATAGCATGGGATTGTCTTGATGATGGAATCTTAAACCTTGATCCTTCCACGACGTCTGCTGCCAGTGCTGCTCTGATGGATGGAACGAGCTTCCTGAATATCCGGCAATACAACTCTATTCGCAATCACCTGGGGCGCATCCTAGATTTGGTTTTCTGTGATTCCGATTGCAACATTGTAGTTAACGAAGCGGTGTCCCCATTGCTGGCTATTGATTTGCATCATCCACCGATTTTATTCTCCTTACCAACTCAATCCGATTGTGTTGACCGTGTGGAATCCCTTGATGCTGGTGAACATACGCTCGACTACTCAAAAATCGACTTCGTCATGCTCAACGAGTTCCTGATGAGCTGTGATTGGAGCAGTATTCTGGCAACAAATGACGTCAACGATATGGCAGCACAATTTTGCAACACAATTTGCAATTGGCTCACCGATAACACTCCAAGACGAAAACCTCCTATATCTCCTGCTTGGAGATCTCCTCTCCTGCGGCTTTTGAAACGCGATAAAAATTCCTGGCAGCGTAAACTTCGCCGACATCGAACTTCTGAAACGAAACGCAACTTTCATCGCGCTTGCAACGCCTATCGTAAGCTTAATTCAACCCTATACAAGTCATATGTCTTGCGTGTCCAGACCAATTTACGTAGAAATCCCAAGAGCTTCTGGAAGTTTGTGAACTCCAAGCGAAAATCGTCGAATATTCCTTCATCCGTATTTTTTGGCGATTTGGAGTCTACTTCTATGCTCGAATCGTGTGATCTATTTTCCCGCCACTTCAGTTCTGTTTTTTCGGATTCAGCCGCCAACGCAGATGAAGTAGAAAGAGCGGCTTGCAATGTTCCTGAGGGTCTCATCGATTTGCGTACATTTGTGGTTAGCAATATGTATGTCGTTAAAGCTGTTAGGAAGTTGAAGAAATCTGTTTCACCGGGTCCTGATGGTGTACCTGCAATCATTTTTTGCCGCTGTGTTGCTGTTTTAGCTGATCCCCTAGCTCGCATCTTTACCGCTTCGTTGCACCAAGGAGTTTTCCCCGAAATATGGAGACATTCCTTTATGTTCCCTGTCCATAAGAAGGGCGACAAACGTGACGTGACAAATTATCGTGGCATAACAAGTCTATCTGCAGCTTCAAAATTATTCGAGATCATTGTGAACGATGCTATCTTCTTTCATGTCAAGAGCTACATTTCAGCAACGCAACACGGATTTATGCCAGGACGCTCAGTTACATCAAATTTGCTGGAGTTCACCTCAACATGTATAAATCACTTGGAAAATAGGGCTCAAGTAGATACCGTTTATACCGATCTGAAAGCGGCATTCGATTGCATCGATCATGGTATTCTTCATCGGAAAAAGTCTCGCCGGGGAATTTCGGATGGTTTGGTTGATTGGCTGAAATCATATCTTTCCAACAGAACACTTCGTGTCAAGCTGGGTTCGTGCACTTCATCACCGTTTGCTGCAACCTTCGGTGTTCCCCAGGGCAGCAATTTAGGACCATTGCTGTTCACAATCTTCTTCAACGATGTGACGCTCCTCTTGCCGAGTGGTTGTGTGCTCATATACGTCGATGATCTCAAACTATACATTGTTGTCAAGAACGTCGAAGATTGCCGTCAGCTCCAAGCAATGTTAGACCAATTTGTTGATTGGTGCCGGTTAAACAAGCTTTCCGTCAGTATATCAAAATGTGTGGTCATGACATTTAATCGCACAAGAACGCCAATCGTATTCGATTACTCAATTGATGGATTTGTACTAGAAAGAGTAGAACAAGTAAGCGACCTAGGTGTAATGCTGGACCCTAAACTTACGTTTGACTTACACCGTTCAATGGTAATCACTAAGGCTAATCGTCAGCTTGGTTTTATATCAAGAACCTCAAGAGATTTTTCGGATCCGTACTGTTTAAAAGCACTGTACTGTTCACTCGTTCGTCCGATTATCAAGACTGCATCTGTTGAGCATTAAGACAACTTCCTTGGAGAGATCCACTAAACTTACCTCCGTATGCTGAGAGATGTCGCTTGCTAAGCATGGACACGTTACAACGACGGCGACAAATTCAACAGGCAACATTCGTCGCGAAGTTATTAAGTGGTGAAATTGACTCTACCCACTTACTCTCTTGCTTGAACTTTCGTGCGCCAAGCAGATTTCTACGCTCAACGTTCCTATTGCGTCAAGACTCACACCGCTCTTCTTTTGGACAACATGAACCTGTTACGAGTATGATTTGCACGTTTTCTACAGTTGAAGAGTTGTTCGAGTTTAGGGAACCTGCTGCTCAATTCCAGAGACGTATTATTAACTCCAGATACATTTAGTATTTGTTATGGCTTCTGGTTCATTAAGACTTATTGTCAGATGGATGTATTAAATAAAAATAAAAAAAAATAAATAAAAAAAACATGAGTGGCAAACTTCGGCCTACTTCGGCACGTTCGGCATAGCGCACGGGACAGCTAAAACGCTCGGCACAGATTAAGGTGTGCAGAGTTGAATACCCTTTAATAGGGTAGAGCGCTACTTCGTCGTAATCGCCCATTTCCGTTCTATCGATCAGAAAAGATCAATAATATCAATGATGTCACCGTGTACAAATCAATAATAGGTTTTTTTTTCGATGCGTTAGTTCATTAGCTACAACTACAACATAAATCCTATTAGAGCGCATTGTATGAATATTTACGCTCATTGTTCTCAAAACAAAAGAAGCGCTCCTAGCGAATCCCCTTTTTCTACGTTTATCCGTAAGACGAAGAAAATCTAATGGCGTTTCAATGCGTAAGGACGGAATTGAAACTCGTAGAACGAATTTAGGATCAAGAAGCAGTATTAGATTTTGAACAATATCTCAACAATTTGTGACTCTTTATCAAATCCAACGGTGCACATGGAAAGGTAAATAAAAAAAATCTTTGACAGAAATATTCCATTTTTTGTTTAAACTCGTTCAGAAAAGAAAGGTTAAGCGTGGGATGTGCTTAGTAGGACGGAAATTAGATCAAAAACCCTATTTCTAAGAAACCTTATTTCTAAGTGAAACACACAATCCGGTAGACAAAGCTAGTTGTGTGGGGATAATTAAGTAATCATAGTGTGAAAGTATTTTTTTATCTAGTTCGTTTGTTTGTAAGGCTCAATCACGTTTGCTTAACGGAGCCGTTGTTCCATTGTTCATTGTTTGTAACAAAATTCACATAATTTTACGTCTAGTAGTAGTTGAGCCGTATATTCGTGGCTTACCCGACGTTAGAGCGGTACATTTTCGAAGGATAGGACAAGGAGAGGAGCTTGGGGCTAGAGTTTCGTTGACTCATCAGAGCGATGTCGCCAGTATGAACGGTAGTGCGGTTCTAGATTCGTCTGGAGTTCGACCGGCTATGGTGACCTCGCCCACTGGTCAAACAAAAAGAAAAACTAATTAAGAGAGACAAAAGACAAACGAATTAAATTCTTATACTAGAAATTTGCAGAAACACATAAATTGACTGCATATAACAGAGATCGCGGCTTGCCAGCACGGCTCTGATAGGAACATAGGGTTGTCTTCATTGGGCCTCGAGGGTATTCAAAGGTCGCTCTCTGGCGGCGTCATTATCCGTACATTGCCAAACTGCGTGATCGATGTCATCGTAACCGTTTCCACACCGACAGATGTTGCTGTCCACGAGGTTTATTCGATGGAGATGCGCATCTAGCGGGTAGTGGTTGAACATAAGTGTCCAGTATCCCAATCGGTTTGCCAACTCGAAAGGGTACTCTGATGCACTAAATGGTAAAATTCATCGTTTGAAATTTGCCTGGCATAAAATTCGCCTTCCTGTGCACCAAGCTTTGCGAGAGAGTCCGCCTTCTCATTGCCTGGGATGGTATATGATCTTTCGATCAGCACACTCATCTGCTCCCTTACCTTTGAAAGGAAATAAGATGAGTATTTACGTGGTTCCATCGACCAAATAGCCTCAATCGAACTGAGATTATCCGAGAAGATGAAGTAATGGTCTACGAGCATGTTGGAAACTATCCCCAATGCGAAGTTGATTGCTGCCTGCTCATTAACGGAACAATGTTCTTGAAGTTTATGGAAGGCGCTAGAGTTTTCATTGAAGACACCGAAGCCGCTGGATCCATTGAGACGTGACCTGTCTGTAGAATATCTTTTCACGCAATTGACGTGTTGGTACTTTCCAGTAAAAATACGTGGGATAATAGTAATAGATAATAGTTTGAAGTTGATCTGGCATCCCATGAATCACTTGTTTCGTGGACAGATCATAGTCAATTGAGAAACTGCGATTGGTGAAGTGAGCACGGTCTGGAGTATAACAAGGAAGACACATATCCGAAGATATGTAGTGAAGTTAGATTCTCATAAAATTTGCAATTATAAGTGTGTTCGTCACTCCGCATTTGATTAGTATCCTAATTAAGAGAGAGTGCTCCCAGAAACGGTTCTGGAGAGGTGTTACTCCTGCCAGAACCTCAAAACTCATATTATGCGGTGCATGTAGCCAAGAGCCATACGCAGACAACGATATTGAATTTGTTCCAATTTTATTAGACGGCATTTTCTTGTCGAGAGAAATCAGAAAGAGCCGTAGTCTAGAACAGAGATAATTATTGTTTTTAAAAGCATTATGAGGTCTCCCGGATGAGCACCCCACCATGTGCCGCAAATTGAACGAAGAAAGTTGATCCTCTGCTGACATTTTTGCTTCAAATACGTAATATTGGTATACCAAGACCCCAAGGTACTTGAAAGACAATGATTGAGTAATGTTTCTGCCCAAAAGATTAAGCTGCATTTGGGCTGGGTACCGTTTTCGAGTAAACACTACCAGTTCGGTTTGCTGCGGCGAGAGTTCGATCCCTAGATTCCTAGCCCAAGAAGACAAGTTATCTAAGGAACTTTGCAATGACCCTTGCTAGTTCACGGCATGTGGACCTCTTACGGAAACCACACCGTCATCTGCAAGTTGTCTTAGCGTGCATTGTTCTGCCAAACAGTTGTCGATATCTTTGACATAAAAGTTACAAAAAAGAGGGCTGATACATGAGCCTTGATGGAAGTTGCCAATTGTCCAAGAGTAAAGGTCATTTGCTTTTCTGACAACAAATTGTAGAAATAGTGTGAAAGTTTTAGTTATCTATGATTACAATTTTTATTGATTATATGATCCAAAAACCGGTAACTGAGCGACCATAAGTTGAAGTCCCAAGGAAAATGGAGCCGCCGAAACCAAATGTATTTCTTGACAAACTGGATGCTTCGATAAAACTTTTGTGCCGAAATGCTTGCTTGCATTGAAATGAATGTATAATTACAAACAAATATGATCTGTGTTCGGTATTATTTTCGAGGTTAAGTTCACACCTGCTTGATTTCCCTTTGATTTGTTTTCCGTCGATCTTGTTTTCCGTGCTGTGCACCAATGCTACCGACGCCAAGGAGGCAGCTCCCACACCTGAACCCTACCTATCGACCCATCAACTCATGAACCGGAGACCAACAGCTTTACTTCCCTTCCGAAGGAAGGCGTGATCAGAGATGTTATGCCTCAGAACATCCTGGCGGCACCGACTGGGATTGAACCCAGGCCTGCTGGGTTGAGAGGTAATCACGCTTACCACTACACCACCGGCGCCGCTACACACCTGCTTGATGTTTAGTAAGCGTTTGCAGATTTGCTAATTTCGAGTTTTCTAATGAGGTTTTCGTTTTAAAGCTGGCACTACACCAAAATATACGCACCAAAAAGTGCTAATTTCCATCGTTTGTATGCCATAAATCGGTCATCCGATGCCAGCAATGTAAAACTTATCTTTGCGGGTTTCAACTAAGGCCAGAAAATACATGGAAGAACCAAACGAATTTTTTTCAAATGTTTTGCTGTGTGCCAACAAATTTTATTTTGATTCGAACTCTAATGCAAACAAGTAAACGATGCAACCAAAATTTACTGCACAAATCGTGAGATAATAAAGCATGAGCAAATAGAGATAGGCCATTCAAAGTGAAAAGAAAACTGGGCGTGAAATCAAACAACCACGGTCCATGTGGCACAATGCAAGCCGAAGCCGTCCAATTGCTTCGTCGTCGTACAACCCTTTTAATAATTTATATTATATTAAAAGTTTTCTGGTATTAAAATCAACACCATCGTCTTCCCCCGTCACGGTGGACGACGGTGCTTTTGGGATTGTTTGGTCCATTCGTTAAACCCAGTCCGTGAGCTGATACCGTCCGTCACCCTACTTTGGGTGATGCTGCTCCGAGATGGGGTGCCGAATTTGAATGAAAACAAGAGGGTTTAGCATTTGAAGGGTGAAATCAGGGACAAGGTTTGGTGAGTGTTGGTACTGAAATCCTTTCGTGACATTGTTTGATTAAAATCAAGAGTTGTTCCGATTGTCAATGAAAGCACTACAATTTACAAGGGTTCTCCGATTGAGCGTCAAAATGAAGAAGAGATGAATGACTTCAATGAGAATGATTATTTTGATAAATGAATCTTCATGATGCAGGCGTTATAGAAGGACTAATGGTCTCATTTTACTACAATTATCGGTTCTAATTGATTGTCAAGCTAGTTTACTTCCGTTTCAATGATTTTTAACTCACAATTCTAGAAGACTTCATTCACACAATAAACATCAAACCCAATTCCGCGAGATGAACTACTGATCGGTATCTTCCCACAAGGGTGCATGTAGGTAATTCTGGTAGCACACCTCGGCGCATGTTCAGTGTCAGATCACAGCCTCCGATATTGCGCAACCAAGAGTATCGAGTAGACAGAAGATTGCACACACCCAGTAAGCCCGGGCACCACTCAGCAATCAGCGATCGGTTCAAATTACTTCGCATGACTGAACCAAAGTCACCTGAGTCATCCAGTACCGACTGTGGATGGATGGTTGGAACAATCTGTTGATGGCAGCAAAAAGTGTTCATGTTAAATAAATGTTCCTTCCTCATGACTGGTACGCACATTAATACAGCGAGGAAGACTACCCATATTATATATCAGGCTGCAGACGCCTAAAGCCTAGAATTCGCATCGGCCAAACCTCAAATGTGGTTCAGTCTCCTCGTGACGATGGTGTTTCCGATATCTGACGTAAGCGTTTTCCCGCCCCTTGGCCGTGGTGGTCATTCATAAAGTTGCCGGCTGCGTGCGATATACCTGCTTACTTACGAGGAAGATCCTGTTTCAGGTTGCGATTGATGGGTCGCTTTTAGCACTGCTTTTACTTCGCAGTCGCAGTGTTGCACGATGTTCGGAGGGGTAATAATAATATAATTAGTAATAATAATGAACCATGAAAACTTTGTGCGGCTGGCGGTTGCGCGCTGTGGCCTCCGGCAACAAATCCCCAAATTTCGTTGATTTTAAAATGATTTAATTTTTGCAAAAAATTATCCAGAACATGCCAAGGATGATGAAAATCATATCGAAAATGCTTTTAAGATTGTCTTATACTGAAAAGTATACGTCAACGATAAATAAGAATAATCATTAAGCACTTTAAACAGGATGAAACACATTCCAGAAAATAATGCGAGTAAATATTTAATACATAATCCTTCACACCTGTTAACACCTGGGAAGAATTAAATCTGACAGCATTGTACGTTATACTGATGATTCCCCGCTTCAAGGTAGACCAGGTGCTGGTGTTTATTCTCATGAGCTGAGGCTGCAGCAGCTTTACTCACTTGGTTAATACTGCTCTGTAATTTGCCCCCATTACATATGGGATGCCACTATCAACACACTTCCTTCAGAACACGAACTTGGATAGGCAGTAGAATTGAACTGATACGAGTTAGAAATTTCCTTCCGAAAAGTTGGGAGGGATTAAATTTTAGGAACAATATATATTCCTCTTCTATTCGTAGTTCACTAAAGACCAATTACATTTTGGTTCTTAAAGTAAAAAAACAGCTTCGATCGCGGAAAAATTGTGACCGTGAGATAAACCTTTCTCACGGTCACGATTTTTCCACGATCGCTTATTTCGTGAACCTTTTAAAATGGCCAAAAACTACCAACATTTAAAAAATATATACTTTCAAACCGCGACATCTCGAAAACGGTTCGACTTAGCAAAATTTTACTTAAGTGCTTTTTTATTGTAAATGTAGTTTATTTTCATTACGGTAATTGGACCAAATTTTGGATATTTTTCCAAAAATTGAGTTTTTAACAAATCAAAACCTTTTTGTCCATCATTTCTGCATCTTGACCTAAAGTGCAATGCATGGCATTTTTTTTTCTTCTAAAAATATCAAAAATTAAAGGTATAGAAAAAAATCCATTTTTAGAACATTGTTTTTAAGATTTTATTTGAAATAAAAAAAAAGTTGGGTGATTTTTTTAGACTGCATATTTTTTTCAAACAGTCTTATCTATTATCTGCAATAGACACCAAACCGATTGGGCATACAGTTTTCGGGTAAAATTTTTCTGAAGATAAGCTTTATATTTTTCTATAGCCCTCTTCAAAAATAAGGCTGAATTCAAATTGGCGATGTGAAACATTTCGTTTTCGAGTTATTTTTTTATTTATTCAAAGGGGGGATGTTTCTCAGAGTCTTAAACTATGTTAATCATCGATCGAGTTTCCACTTGCTGCAATTACGGCCTCCACACGCTTTCGGAATGCACGGCAGGCTCTAATAATGTAGTCTGGATCCATTTCTCTCCAGGTACGGGTCAATGTTTGTCTGAGGCTTGCTTCATGACGCGCCATATTGAGTAATCCAGTGGATTAAGATCGGGCTGGATGGCGGCCACATATCCTTCGCCCAGAACGGAAGATGTTTCTGCAACCACTTCTGAGTGCGGTTCAAGGTGTGGCACGGAGCCCCATCTTGTTGATATACAACATTTGGCTTCGGACCGTACTATTCTTTGATCCACGGAAGAACATACTTACTTAAAATCCCGATGTAGACCTCCGTGTTGACCTTGTCGCCTTCTGGAATGAACACCGGGTCCATTTTTTTGCCATCGGAAGCCAACAATCCAAAGACCATAACGCTAGCATGATGCTTGGTCAGATACACGTTTTTGTGCTCGTCGGCCACGTCTTTTACCGGAAGAAAACTAATATACCGGTCGGATCTGGAATTTGATACGGGATCGACGGTAAACATGCTCTCGTCGGTGAACAGGATTACCGGATTGTTTCGCTTAAGGAAGTTCAAGATTTTCTTGCATCGTTCGACTCGTAGGTTCCGGATGCGCTTGGTAATCATGTGAGTTTTTTTTTCCGTGCCCTCGACTTCGCCCCGCAATCTTCCTTTACGATCTTCCATGCCGTAAAGTCACTGATCCCGTGTTCCTTTGCCATTTTCCTTATTGAACGCATTGGATTCACCCGAATCTTCCTTTTGATAGCAGCGATAACCCTCGGAACCCGAGCTGACCTCGGACGACCTGTGGCCACCTTCGCAGATAGTTGTCCTTTCTTTTCTCGGTCTAAAACCCCTTTGACGGTCCACCGGGACACTCCCACAGCGATTGAAATGTCTTTTTGCGACATTTACGCGTGGGACAAATCACGAATACGCTGCCACTTCGTCATGGTGCAACTGTCAAACTAAGTAAATCATTTTCTTTTATACACAGCCTACTACGGTATGAGCAATAGGTTACGTGCATGCAAAGAAAACCAAGGCGTTGTATGCACTGGTGAAACGGGAACCTTATTTGTACGATGGTGCAAACATTATCACGTATACGGTAATTGGTCATAAGGAACGTTTCTGCAAATTTTCAACCAAATCAAAAAACACAAAAATAATCCGATTTGCGAATTTGTATGGATTTCCTCACTACTCTATCGTTTGTGTCCTTCAAAGTTGTTTTTGGTCCATCGTTGAAATCTAAGGCTTTGGGCCCAGAAACATTGCCGCAGGGCGTGTTATTCCGGGCGTTCCTTTGAATTACCCGAAATCAATAACACCGTTGCTGTCAGCTCAAACTTCTTCTCCGACCACTCCTGTAATGGAATTGAATTAATCTGCTTCGTCCCGGGACGCACCAGCTTGAGCATTTCGAAAGCCACTGCTCCCTCCATCACAGTCGAATCACTCCTGCCAGCGTTCAGCAGTCATCCCGCTTGTGTATGAGAATGGAAAAAGGGCCTTTCAAAACAGTTTTTTTTTTTTAAATTAAATAATCTATATTTCTTGAATTTGTGTGGTTTACATGTATGTATAACTTATCAAGTGACACAGATGCGTCTTTTCAACTTTAGTTCTTTTGAATATCAATTATTATTAATTACAGTTTCTAGTCCTATCAGTTCTGTTTAGAGAATGACCACCTTGCTGAGATTGGTTGGTTTTAAATTTAAATTTAAAATTAAAGAAAACTTCCGAAAATGTCTACTTTTGTCTACGGGGGGAGGTGTGAAGGTCTTGTCTACGTGGTTTTATTAGAATAATTTTTTTTATGTATTTAGCCGTTTACTATTGTGATGCTTCCATCTACAAGGAAATTTGTTCCGAATCGAACTTTTTAATTGAGGGATCAAGAACAAAATCAGAAAATATCCCAATCATTGAAAATTATGAGGAAACATAACCTACAGGAATAAACAGTTGAATTGCATAAAATTGGGTATGCCTCAATTCAGTTTTAGATAAATCAGGATGCGATGCTGACCGAATTATTGAGCTTTTTGTGATTATTGATTAGTTGTTAAGTCTATGAAATTCAAATGACCATTATCTGGCGTATTATCACCGACGAACCGACGTGACAGTTCATACAAGCAACATTCAAATTCTTGTCAAAGACGCCATATTTAAAATACGTTAAACACTACCGCCATCTACTCATCCTATCGCGTCATATCATGAGCAAGGACACGAATCCACGTAGAATTTATATGGCCATGGTTTGCGTCTCACCTCGTTTGACAGATCTGATCGCCCGTTTGAAAGTTCGAATCGCTCTTTGACAAATCGAATTGTGGACAAACGAAATGCTCCTGTGGCATGCCGGTTCGTCGGTGGTATTATCATAGAGGTTACTCTTAGACTAGAAGGTCCCGAAATAACTTGCTCAACTTTTTTGGCTCAGCTCTGGTACTCTCTTCGGTCCCAAGCTAATCGATTCACCTCTCGAAACATAGGAAAATCCACTAACCCCTCATTTTATCTGTCAAACTTTCATAGCGAATCAAAACAAACATTGCGTAGTACTAGAATTTCAACTAGAATGGGGTACGTTAATCGTTTGTTTGGGACCAATAGACTAGTCAAGTAGTGAACCAATTCAAAATCGTTAGTTTTGTATTGATTGTTGGTATTATGTAGTTAGAATAAAATATAAGGTCAGCAGCGAAATGCTGTTCCAATTCATCAATGCATAAAGTGTCACGCACATTTGATCCGGTTGTAATACGTTCCTGCAAAATAAAAGCTAAATCTATTCTCTAACTATCAAATTTGCGTCAACGTTTCGCACACGGGTCAAATGTGCGTGAGCCCTAAGTAAGATTTGACAAATTAGCTGGATATTCAAATTATTTGGCAGGTTCATTTAAGGAGAGACCCAGGAAGAGTTGGAGATAAGTGGAAATAGGTTGTGGATACCTATATTTCCGCTATTCGCATAACAGTCCCATGTAAATAAGAAATCCACAGGACATAGGACTGTTATACGAATAGCGGCAGTATACCCATTCCATTGCAAAACGATATAGTGGTTCTCAGAATTTCGGAAATTGGTAGTTGCTTGTATCTCAAATTATTACTCCTATATTTTTTTTTATTTTTTTATTAGGGTGACCATTTCCATGTTCGGGTGTGTTTCCGATCACTCGTTTTATGTGGACTACCAGAATGTCAGGAGCTTCCGCACACAAATTGTTCTGCTGCGTTTGCTATTATCCTGCTGTGACTATGACGTACTTGTCTTTACGTCATGGCTCCGTGCAAATATTGATAGCAGTAAAATCTCGCCTGATTACGTTTTCTTCCGTTCTGATCGCAATAAATTGACCAATTGCCATTTGCTGGAGTACTGATTGCGGTTAAGAACACACTGAAGTGTGAATCTGTTTCGATGGCTAACAGTCATTAACTAGAAAAAATCGCAGTTTGCATAAAGTCGCAACTTCGTTCGCTTTAGGTGGTTGCTATCTATCTCCCCCCTAATTCGAGTACCGAGTTATATACTGCTAATGCAGGTTGCAGTACTACTGGTTGCAGATCGTCTGTCGGAGTCTGACATAAAATTGTCGGTTGGCAATTTCAATCTTCCTAATTTGCGATCGCATCTTGACGAGGACATAAATGGATTAATTCCTTCGAATGTCTCTACTGATACTGAGCTGAACTTTACAAAAGCAATGTTTGCCAACGGATTGAGGCAGATTAATAGTTTCGTCAACACAAATGGCAGACTTCTGGACCTTGTATTCACCAATCTAGCGAAATATCTTGACCAGATTACACCATCTTCTCTACTAATGCCTGTTTATAACAATCACACACCAGCCATTTTACTAATTGACGAGAGTGACGGACCAACACTACTTGACGATTATGATCAATGTTTCAAATTTGACTATTTGGCATGCGAATTTGACTTCTTAAACTTTATTGTCGTGGATATTGATTAGGAACGATTATCAAAAAATGGTTTGGTAGATCAAATGCTATCAGCTTTTTACGAATCTCTCTCGGAAGTTATCAACCATCAAGTACCTCGAAAAAGACAAAAATCGATATCAGTTGTCAACGTGGTGGACTCCTGAGCTACGTAACCTTCGTAACAATCTACGTAAGATGTGCAACCGATATTTCCATACAAAAATTGAATCCGACGAAACTAGACTCCGTGAGCTTGCGTTGGAGTATAAAGTCAATCTTTCTGCAACACATGAAAACTGAGCAAATGTATTCAGTCAACCGTCAAGCAAAACCCTTCGCGCTTCTAGGACGTCATAAAGAAACGAAAAGCTGGTAACGGCATAGCTTGCTCGGTAAACTCCGATGGAACAACTTCTGACTCAAGCTCAGAAGCAGCCAATCTCTTTGCTAGTTTCTTCGACAGCGTGTTTAGTAAAGCATCGCCCGTAAAACGCCAAAACTGTTTGAGCAGATACCGTCCCATAACATTAATTTACCATGTATACAGTTTTCTCCAGAGAAAGTTCAGAAAGCCCTTGAAGATCTTGATTCAACGAAAGGACCCGGAACAGACAGCTTGCTTCCTGTGTTTTTGAAGAATTGCGCAGCTACGCTTGCGACGCCAATCGCTGCTGTTGACAAAACGTTCCCAAATGCATGGAAAACGGCGTCCATAGTACTGATCCATAAGTCCGGAAGCTACAAGTGTATCTCCAATTATCGAAGTGCATCCATACTTTTTAGTATCAGTAAGGTATTTGAGAAACTGATCCACACATTTTAGAAGAAAGCTGCTGCACAGATCATCTCCAACAGCCAGCACGGCTTTAGCATCATTCAACAACATCGAACATAATGTGTTACGTATCAGCGATATCACGTGACTTAGAAACGAAGCAACAAGTGGATTCGATATTAATGGACAGTGGGACAGCCACACTGACAAGAACCATCCATAACCGACCCACTGCATCGAACCAGGACCAACCTCTAAAACGAGCTCTGAATACACTACCACCTATAAACACTTGAAAACACCAAATGTATATACAGAGTAGAAAGCGAACAAGGACAACTTTTTTAGGAAGGTACAAATCGGTTTGATAATCTCTCTTTACCAAACTCCCTGTTGGAGAGGGATGGTGAGGGGTATTCCCACCCGCCACCACTGGCAAACAGAGATGATCACCGACTTGCTCATGTACCGACGATGTGTTTGAAACAGTTCTATCGATTTTTACCGCACTCAAGTTGTTATCTGAAGGAAGGCATCCAATCGTAGGTTTGGAAATTGCAGCTACCACGAGATGTGCTCCTGTCATCGTTTACTTGACGATCTCGCGTAGGGTAGGTGCTGCTACTGTACCTTTCGACCAGGCTTGCAATTGATCATTACATCTAAAATGCTATTTTTCGTAATTATGAAACAATGAGATACTATAATGATAATTTTTATTTGTAAGATGCAAGAAGAGGTGGTAAAGTTTGTGTATGACATATACAATTTGTCAATTTTGCTTTCAGAAGGTCACAACTAGCGATTAGCTGTAACGATGAGCAACGAGAAGAGCGAGCAATCAGCGATCATAACCGGATGAAAATAAAACGCCTAAAATCAAAATTGAGGATCAAATGAAGTTTATTAATACAAAAAAGGCAGACAAGAAAATGGTGCTTACACTTTGTCAAAACCTCAATGTTTTTTTTTTGTTTTGAAGTCGTATTTCAATACGACTTCAAACACAAAAAATATTGAGGTGTTTGTCGGAAAGGCTCGATCGGTTTTTGCTGCAAATACTTGCAAAAATGCACACTTTCACTCTCCGTTGAAGTCGGCTTGATTGTCTTGATGTCATCAAACAGTCGCTTGAAATTCTGCGACAGTTGCCCGTACAGTTCAAACAAAATTAGTTCTTTATCCATTATTTTATTCATGCCCACAAACTCAGTTGCTGGAGTGTTGGCGGTGAATTATTGAATAGCCGATTCGAGTTCGTGTTCAAGAGTAAGTTCCAGTGGTTCCTGATGAAAACAATTGTTTTCACTGGTTGATTCCTCTGGAACTGGGACTGTCTTGACTAGGTTGCTGGCTTCTTCCTTTATGAATTTGAAATGTTGTGTCCTGGTCAAAACTGGTAACTCTGTACTGGGTGCCAGATTGTTATTATTCAGGAACTTCATAACGGACACAAGCTCTTTGTTCCGTCTCTCTCCAATTATTTTGAGGAGCGTTACATTTCCTTGGAAATTGTAGTGTCCAACTTTTTCACTTTATTGAAAAGAAAGCTCAGGCTTCCGTCATCAGTCAGAAGATTTGCATCACGGCAACCAAGAGCCTCCGATGCCAGTCTTATGGGCTACAAGGTGTTAAGCATATTGCGCATAATTTCAACGTCATTGTTTGTCAAAAATGGTCTTGGCCAAGCACTAAAAGCGCTTCTTTGATACATTCCCATTCCTTAGTAAAGAGATCGATCCTGACTTCTGTATTATTCCAGCGTGTTTTGACGTCCAGCAAAAGGTTCAAGGGTTTTTGGAAGGATTTGGTTATTTTTTATTGCTGCAGAGCATTCTTAATCGAAGATTTACGGAACATTTACACGACTTTTCAGACCTGCTTCAAAGTAACGCCAAAATTTCTGCTGTACAACCCCAAAATGCATTAAAAAAATAGTACCTGAATACCACACCCTAAATTCATATGTTACCTGTGTCCCCATACCATCTTCGTACTCAAAATCCTCCTCAACATCTGATTCATCCAAAAATTCTGGATCTTCTGAAAATTTCTTATACAAAACATCACACACTGCCAAATGGAGACCGTGATTGTAAAACAATGGATACCAATATCCGGACATCCTTCCAAACTTGACCATGACCACGGCAGCATCAGTTGTAGCCCCAAACATATCGTTCGGTTTGAATCCAAGATCCACCAGAATCTTTTTGGCGATTTCCACAATTTTGTCGGCAGGAAGCAATCCAGCGACCAAAACCAAACAACTTATTGCTTATGCTGATCAATTCGTCTAGAGTAAGACTAACAGATTGTCCTTCAGCAACTCGTTTTTTAATTTCCTGCATGGTTTTTGTCTTAGCTTCACAATAGAAATCACGAACCAGCTTCAATAACCGATGTGTTTGCTTGTTGGCAATTTCATTCCTCGGGCAGTAATCGATTGGCGTATGAATTCACTGTTGGTTATACCATTCACAGAGAATCCGTAGATTCACAAAATTCATCATCGATGGAATTGCGGAAGCTTTCGAAGAAGACAGTTCAGGTTGCTGGTAGACCTGTGCGCCGCCGCGCCACGCCGCCGCCGCCGACGATTTTCGTACGCCGCCGCCGCCGATGAAATTTAGCCGGCGCGCCGCCGAAGTAAAATCTTCCACGCTGCCGAATAAATTTATGTCACGCCGATGACAAATCCGTAGCACCCTTTAGGTTAAATTTATCTTGAACGCGTTGAAATTAGCGTGTGGTGCAGCGATTGTCATTTGCAGAACAACATGTGAAAAGGGCATACAAGCTTTTTGTAAACAAACCTTTGTAGGCCTTTTTCTTACCAACCGAGGGTCGCCCACGCAAACCAGCAATATCATCGGGAAGGGGAAAGTGTCCCCTACCCGGTGATGTTAAAGGTTTGCGTTGGTGTCATATGGGTGGCGAGAAAAGGGCATAAGAAGGTTTGTTTACAAAAAGCTTGTATGCCCTTTTCACATGTTGTTCTGGATTTAGTCTTTTGACGTTTGTTCGCACTTTCTCGATCTAGCACACAGGAATGAATAATTCAAGTCGGATTTACATAAAGGAGAATAAGTGAATATAGGGTATCCCAAAATGTCTAAGCACGACTTTCGAACACCCCTGCTTGTTTCAGATGCCGTTTAAACAGCTGATTATTACGCTGAATTATTGTTTACATTTCGACCAACAGTTTCGTGTATCGCAAGTTGCGGTTCTTTACATTTCCGTGACAATGCGACGCATTTCTCCGGAAAAGCGCAAACAGATCGTGCACAAATGATGTACTATACCCATTTTCTTTTAAATATCATTATTAAGGAAACTTTCAGTCCAATTCCCAACATTTCTCTGAGTAAATTAGCGAAATTGGAAGGTGTAAGCATCAGAGCCGTTCGAAACGCGATTCAGAAGTATGGTGATGAAGCAACTTTCCAGGACAAGCAAAAATCTGGAGGTAAACCGAACCGTTTTGACCAAAATCTGAACCGGAAAATCGTGCAAGCTTTCACTCGCAAGAAAATGCAGGGCTGGTAGCAGGTCACTTTTTAGTGACTTGGTCACTATTTTGAAGCCAGTCACTAAAAAGTCACTTTTTACACCAAAAAGTCACAAAAGTCACTATTTCCCTAAAAATAGCCACTAAAGTCACTTTTTCACTACTAAAATAGAGTGAAATTTAAAATATCAACAATATGTTTAAATTGAGTACTTAGCACTAAAGTCTAAAGTAGTTTTGACAAAATATACATATCTGCTAAAAAAAATTAAAATTTTAAACAGGGTGATCAGTGAACCGCAAAACTTTTGAACACCAGGAAAACTATTGGGAAATGCCTTCAAATTCGATTAAAAATCGGGGAAAATATACCTCCATTCCCAGAAAATACATTGTAAACCTTGGAAATTTGCCAAATGTATTTGTCTGTGATAGATTTTCAAATGTCTTTCAAGGATGATTAATAACTTTAAAAAAATCCAAAGTATATTTTAATAGAATTTTGAAGGATATCAGAGAAGAATACCAAAGTACAGACTACGAAAGTCTCTTGTGAAATTAAGTGCTCTGAGGACCGATTTCTTCATCTCCGCTTAAATCTTAAGCCAGGTTGCACCTATATAGTTAAACTTGGCTTAACACATACAAGCGTCGCTTTTGATTATTGTTTAAATTATTAGAGACGCAAAATTTAGCTCCGACACAATTTTGGAAATAATTCCAATATAATTGAGGGTGCATTTAACGAGAGTTCTGAGAAAAATTCTATGATGATTAGTTGAGGATTCTAGGTCCAATTCTAATAAGAATTGAGGGGGTTAGAAAAGGGGTGTAAGTGTGTAAGTGACTTTGATCGATTCTCTTCACCGACTTTTCTTTTGACAGTCACAGCTTTACAAACAGATTTTGCGCTATTTCTCCCACATAGTTTGATAAAGGAGGTTCTCATCTTGCATCCAGAATGGCACACAAATCAAGGAATTATTATCGAAAGAGAAAGTCGACGAAGAGAAGCGATCAAAGTCACTTACACCCTTTTCCTTCTAACCACTTCAATTCAAAATTAGTTCAGAAATTCTAAAGAGTTCGAAATAAATTCCGAGAATTCCAATGGAATCGAATTTTGAAGGTTCAATCTCGAAGGAATTCTGAGAATAGTTTCAATGTTATTCTGTGATGGATTTTAATTTTAAGAATTCTGAGAAAAAACTATGGGAATTCTATGGAGAATATGAATTAAATTTCCAATTGAATGCAGGGGAGAAGTCCATGATTATTCTAAGCTGAAATTTATTAAATGTCTCGAAATTCTAAGGAGAATTTAAATAAATTTAAAATGGATTTATGGAATGGGCCTTCAGGGAGTTCCTAGAAGAATCAATATCAAATCGAAAATGATCTACTTTAACTGTTCATGTGTTATTACTTCATGCGTAAATTTAACGATTTACTTAGTAGGAGATGCTTAACGTCAAATATCAGACTTGAAGTTGAGATTTTATACCATAGATGAGGAGATTAAATTATAGAGTGGATAGTTCCGTTATAATAAGGCAGAGTAAAAATTGTATATACAAAGTAGAAAACGAGCAAAGGAAAATTTTGAGGAAGATACAAATCGGGTAGTTGTTTACGTCAGATGGCGACTTGAGTGTGAAACAATCGATAGAACTGTTTCCGCACATCGGAGGTACATGAACAAATCGGCGATCATCCCTTTTGCCAGTGATGGCACACCCCTCAGCATCCCTCATTAACGGATGAGCTTGGTAAAAGAGATGCTCTACTCGATTCGTACCTTCCTCAAAATTGTCGTTTGTTCGCTTTCTACTTTCTGTATACAAATTTCACACTGCCGTACTATAACGGAACTATCAACTCTTTACTTTCATCTCCTCATCTATTTTTCACTTTAATTCTGATATTTGATGTTAAGCATTTCCAACTACGAAAATAATCTATTTCAAAGAATCTTGTTGATTGTTCTGCAAAGAATTTAAAAAATGCAGTATCATTTTTGTTAAAGCTTATATGCCTCTATGTTTAAGAGAAGGGGAATTATTCTAAAATTCTTGAGATCATTCTGATGAAATTAGCGAATTATCAAAGTTATCTACCTAGATATATCAAAATTTTAAATATTTCGAACGCAGAATCAAATACAAAATCATAAAAAAATGAGAATTACTATTTGCTAGTCATCATGTATAACGCTAGCAAAAGTAAATTATTTAAATCATTTCAAATGCTCTTCACAGGAGATTCCGTTGTGAAATTCGATTAAATTAGAGGAATTTATGAAATTTGATTTTAAGTTCCATGACATAAAAAGTTTATTTCAATATCAAACTGTATTTGAATTTCTAAGTTACCATATAAATGGTTACTTATTTCGTATTTACAAGTCACTATTTGGTCACTATTTCCGTAATTTTAGTCACTAAAGTCACTACTATTATATCGTATCAGCTCTACCAGCCCTGAAAAGGGCTTCGGTTCAAGACGTGGCTAGAAAAGTGGGATCCTCGAAAAGTAACGTCCAGCGGGCCAAGGCAAGAATGGGTCTACAGACGTTTATGAAGCAGAAGAACCCAAAGCGAAGTGAAAAATAAGCCACATCCTTCAAAGCGAGGGCTCGGAAGTTATAGAGAGTTTTGACGTTTAATCGGCGCACACTACTACACCATTTAAATCGAACGAGTACGAGCAAGAGGGAAACAGATTAGTGGGAAAACAAACCGTTAATTCATCTATGTATGCTAGATAGAAAAAGACTATTAAACGTCAAAAAGGTTTATACGACCAGTTGCTGTGCGGAAAATCGGTGTTTGAGATTATGGAAGTTGAATCATACGTTAAATTTGATTACAAAACTCTTCGTAGTGATCAGTACTACACCGTTAGTGATAGCCGAAGTGTTTGACGACGCGGATAAGTTGGTTTTTTTTTCAAAAAAAATCGGTAAAAATGCTATGGGCAAGCCATTTGTGAGTGTGGTATGCTTTCCGAACCGTTTGTGACAACGGAGATAATGACAGCCGATGTTTACGTGCGTGAGTGTTTAAACAAGCGTCTGTTACCCATGATCCGCAAACACTGTTTTGGCCGGATTTGGCGTCGGTTAATTACTCCAAGGACACGATAGCCTGGTATAAAGCCAACAAGGTCCAATTCGTACCCAAGGAGATGAATCCGTTAAGCTGTCCCCAGGCCAGGCCAATCGAAACTTTTTGGGCCCTGACCAAAGCATACTTGCGGACACATGTAAAGGCAGCGGATTCTGTTACAAAGTTTGTGAAAGACTGGGAAAAAGTATCCAACCGACCACTATTTAACGAGTAGACAGCTAATTGCCTGGACACATCTTTTCCCAGTCCGGTATAATATGGTTTATAAAACCATTTTTGCAGACTAAATATCACTAGGTTGTAAGCTAATACTTCCAAGAAATTTGGATCTACGCTTGTGTAATGCACCATAATTGCAGAACAGATGCTCCGAGGTTTCACGTTCCAAATTACAGACACGACAGATATTACTCTGAATAATTTTTTGGTGTATGTTATATTAGGAGTTATAAATCTTTTCGGCTGGTTGCAGTTTGTGACAGTCATCTAATTGACCATCATCCTTTGCTCTTCCCAGCATTTGAGTTCCATTTTTACCGTACAGTATGATATTCCACAGTATGGCTCACTTTTGGAAAATGTCCCATCGCAACTGAAATATTTGTCCCGGGGCCAAAGATTCCTGCATCTGTTCGTATTCCAATTTTTGAGCCATCTGTTAAAAATATGATTGAGCCTTGACGAATGTTAGGACCACCAGTTTCCCAATCCGAACGTGCCGTTTCACAAACGTTGAAGGGAATTTCATAGTTGTCCTCTGGTTTCATCCAGTCTCCATTCATACTCATCACTGGTCCTCTTTGTAACCCTAGTAGTGTTACAATTCAATTGTAGAAACTTATATACGACTTATTACAGTCATAAACAAGTTGCTGTAACTTATTGTGATGAAAGTGTGCTACTCGGGAAGATGCTTAGATGACCAATAAGATCACCTGGCACATGTTCATGAAAGGGCAGCAGATTGAGGATTGCTTCTAATGCTTTTTATGGGGTGCTACGCACCGCACCCGTTATTGCAATGCATGCTAGACGTTGAAGTTTTGCTAGTTTCCTCTGTGCAGTAGCCTCTTTTGATTCTGACCACCACACTAACGCAGCATGAGAGTTCAGATTACTCAAATTCGCGAAATCGTAGGTCACTCATAGATTGAATAAATTTTCCGACGCTTTTCTGAGGAAAACTTCTCGAATATGAGAAAAACTGATTGAGGTTTTAATCAGTCTTCTAGTACACTTCTAACCTGTGTACAATTTTCTTAATTTTTCCCTGTATTCGAGAAGTTTTCCCCGGGAAAGTGTCGGAAAATTGACTCAAACTCTGAGTGACCTACGTTTTAGCGATTTCCAGTAATCTGAAATCAAATATGGGTAGCATTTTTTGTCAATGTGCGATTGGTTTGGAAAGATTTTTTTTTCTAAATCAGGTGAAATAAACTCACGCCGACCCACGCCGCCGCCGCCGAAATCAAACGGCGTGACGCCGCCACGCCGCCGCCGCCGGCAGAAAATAACATATCACGCCGCCGCCGAAAATATTTTGATCGGCGCACAGGTCTAGTTGCTGGTCGGCTGATGCTTGAACCTGACGCTTGCAAGATATGTTATGCATTGTGGTTCTGCTGCAAATGACGCAGCAGTCCGCTCGTTGAAAATCCCTTGCACTTAAGAATTTGCAAACACCCAAGGCATTGTTCTTTTCCCGCGTCAGAAGGATTTTTTTTGATATATCGCCAAATATCCGCCCTATCTGTAGCTGCTTTGTGAAAATTTAAATCAATAGCAAGAAATGTATTGATTCCTATTTCGCTTACCACTTTTGTGTCTCAGCTGCAGCAAAACACAAAAAAAAAACTGTATTGAATCCACTAAGATAGGTATATTCTTTAATTTCACTTACTTAATTAATGGAAACAGACTTATGAATTGAGTCGTTTTCCTCATCTAATGAATGATGGAATCATTTGACAGATAGGAATGAACATTATCGTGTCATGACGGTGGAATGGTCAAGTTTGGATGCAATCATACTGTTTGATGACGTCTGCAAATAAATGTTTCGAAGATCTCTGCTGAAGATTAAAACAACAATTTGTAAAAATTATGAATGACAAAAGAGAACGTAAACTGCTGCCAAATTGAAAGCAATTATATAATTAATATAAATTTCCTTGTAAATTTGGGAATCAAAACTCATATTGGCGAGTTTCGGGAAATATTATTTCCCGGACTATCGTCCCCGGTGATGCAAACACTAGTTCAAACATAATTAATCCCCACCTTTCAACGGAATGCTATCTTTCACACTTCATAAAGAAAAGCTCATTTCCAGAATTGTCCACCATTAAACAGGACCGAAATCATATACTTTGAGGGCATGATCCAGGCGTGAGAATTGCGTTCGTGGCACACGATAGCCATTTAAATAAATGACCTGACGAAACCTTCCAGCGACTACTTACATTGATGGTTTGCTGTTTCTGCTGCTGCTGGTGGTGATATGAACATTTTTTTTTTTTTTTTCAGTTCCCTTTTCGATGGGTGTCAACACGTTTCGTCTGATTTTTATTTATGGAACACACGCATCCAAAAACTATAGGATAATTATGGGAGAGGAGAAACAATGCATCATTCCACCAACGACTACAGGGTGGCAAGCATTCATTGTCATCGTTCGTGGCGCTCTGGAGGACAACGAATGGGCTCCGCCCGCTACGCACATTCCCGGCAGAGTTGCCAAATTAGATTAAAATTGGACAAATGATGGTATTGTTGTCAATTGTACAGAATTGGCCTCACTGACCGGCAATCGTTAGAATTAGCTATTACAGGCATTCCCAACTTCCTCCCTCCCACAGTGAACCGCTTGGACTTGGACAGAAAAAAAAACGATCGCATTGGCTGTGGAAAAAGAGAAGGAAACATTCTGCGTCGTCGGGTCTAGCGCGAAAATATATGATTTAGGTAGGCGTTGACATTTAATTTGCTATCATTATCGTTATTTATCGCGTTATTGTTGAGTTGCATGCATTCTTTCGAGCGACCGGCCGACCTGCTGCCATGCACGGATCGTTGGATTCACTTTCGGTGCATCGCTCTACCATTCTTCCTCGTTCCGGGAGAGGGGCGCGATCCCAACCTTTTGTCATTTGTTATGGCGGCCCTAGAGAATGATGAAGACGATTTGCCCGAAAAAAAAATAACACCAACTATTATTTAATGAGAACGCACAACAAATGAGAAGTGATACATTTTCGTCTGGTTGGTTGCAAGTCCACAGTCGGTCGCCAAAGTATCACTTAGGCGTACTTTGAAGGAAGAATAGCATTTTTATGACAGTTGGCATTGCGTGCGCGTTAATTATGAATTAATGGGTCGAAATTTATAGCCTCATAGACGCAGTGCTTTTTCACCCTTCGAGTGAATATATATTTCAACGGAAGGATGCTATGAGCGCGGGATGAACAATAGCGACACTGATTTATCGTGCCCAGATTGATATTTTGTGCTGGTTTTGCAAAAAATTCTACCGGCAAACTTGCACAGTGCGTATTTAGATCGTGGGAGACTAATCGTCGCTTGTATGCAAATTGGTATGTGTTTGCTACAATACAGTGAAGATCTGTGACTTGTTGCACTAAATCTCCTCGAGGTGGAGAGTTTCAAATGATGATCTTAAGTTAAGTTAAGTATTCTTTATTAGGGAAGCTTTTAGTCTGAGGCTGGTTCGCCTCCGAAAATGATGATCTTCGTGAACGCGTAATCAACAACAAAAAAATCAATTTCTGATATTAAACTAGTTGAAAATGACATATATATATATACACCCGAGCAGGAGAAAATAGCTGATGAATACCTAATGTTGATTCTGATACCAAAATGAGGTGTGAATTAGCCCGAAATAAAAGGGTAACATACTAAAAATATTGCCGAAAAATTGCATGCAAAATACTGTTATACAATATAAAACGCTGAGACAGAATCTATTTTTATATTCCATTTTTATCTTAATTCGTAGGCCAAAGTGATTGCAATGGTGTTTCAATGTGTTCGTACGAAATTACAATACGAAGGGATAACTACCCCATTTCCGGCCTATTAAGAACAACCCGCACTTAGTCTTTCTTAATCTAGCGCAGTTTAACACCAAACGGAATGTTATTATTACTTATGGCTTTCAAATTTATTAAACCTTCCGTACCAATCGTTGAGATATTGTCAGAAGTCTAACACTGCTTCTTGACGCCAAACTCGGCCTACGGATTCTAAACTCAGCCTAACGCATTGAAATGCCATTGAAAAAAAAAAAAAAAATGAGGGATTAGGCCGAAGTAGTTCTCTACCCTAGATCAAGTCTGGAATCAAGAAAGAGTGTGTTTTTTTAAATACGTCAACAATCATATCATAGCCATATTTCCTTAATATGGCATTGGAGTGATATTGTGGGAACATTTGTTTGGTATTATTCTTTGGTATTTTACCTCTTATGTCATGCTAATCCACACACTAAAATAACTAATTTTACACGTGACAGAATCTATCTTTCACATAAAGGGTGAGACGTAAACAAACATTTGATGTGAAATTGAGTGATGCTCCGAGACTGAAAAGTTCATTGTCAGACGAAAAGTACGTTTGATTGAACTGAATTTCGCGTCTGTTATGACTCAATGTTATTTCAAAATTGACGCTCGTATATGTCGGTCTCAGAGCACCTAAATTTACATGATTTTTTTTTCTAAATGTGCATACAAATTTAAGGTATCGGGATATTCGTTCCTGTCGGGTAATAAACTTCTTTGCTGAAGAAGAAGACGTTGTTTCTTAATTTTTCATTTGTTGGCGAATTTTCGTGTTGTACAGTGCACTATGAAGAACCTCAAGGAGGTGGCCAATGCTCTTGCTTATTCTGCATTATTTGACAAGTATTGTATTATTACACACTTAGAAATTATTACCGGTTTCGGTAATTTCTTACCGAACTTTCAACAACTGAACGTTCGGTAAAACTTTGACCCTTATTTCAAAAGCAGTTTCACTAAATTTTAATTTTAAAACACTTTCAGCCCTGTTCAAATAATCAAGTCTTGCAATTGTGGTGCAGTTTTCCTTTTGTTGAAGCTTTAAAACGAATAGATTTAAACAAGGTTGCAAATACTCATTTCAGCTAAAATAATATTTTTCGGAATAATTAAACCAGAAGATGGTATGATGGCATGTTTTACTTGTAACTTACAAGAAGAGGTTACAAAGTATGCGTTTGAAACATAAAACCTGTAAATTTGGCTTTCTATGAGTCACAATCAGCGATTTTCTGATCGCTGAGTGAGTGAGGGAGTGTGTGAAAAATCACTGATTGTACTCTCATTAAGTGAAATAAACAGGTTTAATATGTCAAACACATTCTTTGCAACCTCTTGTTTTAGCTGAAATTAGTATTTGCAACCTTAGATTAAAATGCCTGATTTTTACCAAACAGTTCAGCTGTTGAAAGTTTGTTAAAAATGTCCGAAGTCGATAATCATTTCTAAGTGTGTATATTACCTACGTTAATAACTAAATATCATTTTGAGATCCTTAAGATTTCTAGGTTCTCCAAAATATCCTGGAGTTGAGATCTTGATGTTCTATAGATTCAATGTGGTTTGGTGCTCCCGACATTTTAACACATCTTCCGAGCTGATATAAGCTGCATGATAACATCCAAAGTACCAATTTTGGTTTTATTATACTTTATCACTTTATCAGTTCATAAACCTAAGAACGGACTTAAACTGCCGGTAATCGCAAGTCAGTCCCATCTGAATTTATATAAATTTTGAGTTAGCATCATTATTCAGCTTATCTTTTTATGTTTTTTGAGATGTGCTATTAAAAAAAGGTGGTTTGTTCAAGAAAAATGAAAAAGAATATCAAGTCAAATTGTCCCACAGCGAAAAGTAACCGCAAGTCAGTCCCATTAGAAAAGAATAAGCTTTCATTGAATAAACTATAAAACAACGTCACAGATATGTTTTTAGGATTGTCCACTTCCCCTAGGGGATCTGGAACATGTCCGGATGTTGCCAATATAGGTTTTACGATACTCAGTTTGACCGCCAATGGATATGGCTTTGAATTCTCATGTGACTTGATGTATCGCTTGATAGATATTGATTAAAAAAGGATTTACCAATTCCCCGGGGATACCCGGAACATGTTCGGGTGTGGCCAATATGGTGCTGGTCACTCATCATGACTCTTATTGATCATAATTTTAAATTCTCATTTTATTGCCACGTTTATGAAAAGCTCTGGTCTGATGAAGATCCATACTCACTGGAATATGTTCCGGCCATTGCTCTGGAATCAGCGGAACAGTTCCGCAGGACCATGGTATCTTTCTACTGTTCAATACTGTGCTAAACTAATGCAGCATCGTCATGGAATTGTGACTGACTTGTGGTTATTTTTCTCATTGACGTTAAATATAATCGCAAGTCAGTCCCATTCAGATGTTGACCATAAAATAAAAATTTCACGATATTTTATCCAATATTTTTTGGTAAAAAAAGATGCATTTTATCACATTGTCTGTTTATTTTTAAATTTATCCCCCCGAAATAAGTGTCAAATCAGAAAACTTATAAAATTTTTGAACGCCGTTTTCTCATTTCCAGGTTTTTACAGATGAGACTGACTTGCGATTACTAGCAGTAAAGACCATAATAAAACAACCAATGTTATTTGGAATGCGCATCATAGTATGGCAACAATAAGACATTCAATTCTCTCCAAACTATTCTGGAGCTAAGATCTTGAAGCTCTTTATGAGTCCTCACGAGAGCCTCCTGATAACATGTACATCATGGAATGGCACCATCCAGATATGTATTGCTCTCCAAACGGTTCTGGAGCTAAGATCTTGAAGTTCTACAGACTCAATGAAACTTTTGAACAATGTACTATGCCGGATGGGTGCTTATACACTTCTCATAATCTCAGCGCTCACTAGCGTTGCTAAATCTCTGCTCATCTCTTTATTTACGCTGCAGCTCCAATCTGCGTGACTAAAGGGTGATACGGTCAAAATTTGGTCAAGGGAAAACGCGTGTAAATCGGTGAAATCGTTTATTTAAAAAATCAAATTAAATTTCTTTTTCAAGTTCAATTAGTATAAAATTCAGGAAAAATATTCAGTTAGGCTTCCGCTTTTCCAAATCCGAATTGCCGGGCCTTACGCTTGATCCCTGCCATCAGATTTTGTACAACCACCTTGTCCACCTTCTTCGCCGCAGAAAGCCAGTTTGCCTTGAACTGCTGCTCGCCCTTAGCAGTTTTTTTGGTCTTCTTTAGGTTCCGCTTGACAATAGCCCAGTATTTCTCAATTGGGCGGAGCTCTGGCGTGTTGGGAGGGTTCTTGTCCTTGGGAACCACCTGCACGTTGTTGGCGGCGTACCACTCCATGGCCTTTTTACCGTAATGGCAAGATGCCAAATCCGGCCAAAACAGTACGGAACAACCGTGTTTCTTCAGGAAAGGCAGCAGACGTTTATTCAAACACTCTTTCACGTAAATTTCTTGGTTGACAGTCCCGGAAGCTATGAAAATGCTGCTTTTCAAGCCACAGGTACAGATGGCTTGCCAAACCAGATATTTCTTTGCGAACTTTGACAGTTTCATGTGCTTGAAAACATCTGCTACCTTTCCCCTTCCTTTTGCCGTATAAAACTCCTGTCCCGGAAGCTGCTTGTAGTCGGCTTTGACGTAGGTTTCGTCGTCCATTACCACGCAGTCAAACTTCGTCAGCATCGTCGTGTACAGCCTCCGGGATCGCGCTTTGGCCGTCGTATTTTGTTTATCATCGCGATTTGGAGTCACTACCTTCTTGTAAGTCGATAGTCCGGCTCGTTTTTTGGCTCGATGCACGGTTGTAGACGATACACCCAGCTTATTTGCGGCATCTCGGAGAGAGAGGTTAGGGTTTCGCTTGAAACTACCGGCAACTCTCTTTGTCGTCTCAGCGGCTTCCGGTTTTCGATTTCCCCCCGATCCAGACTTCCTGGCTGTCGACAAACGTTCCCCAAACACTTTAATTACATTTGTAACGGTTGATTTGGCAACTTTTAGCGATTTTGCCAACTTTGCGTGCGAGTAGCTCGGATTTTCGCGATGCGCGAGCAAAATTTTGATACGCTGCTCTTCTTGCTTGGACGGCATTTTGACAACTGAAGAGTGAATTCCAAAATCAAAATAGGAGCAACATTCTACACACACACACACCTTCAAAATGAGGGGTGTTCAGGTTTTTTAAATGCAAAATTGAAAGAAATACGTCAAGTTGATATTGACCAAATTTTGACCGTATCACCCTTTACTCTGTTGACAACATTCCAAGTACCCTCCTTCACACTTCATCGGCGACATTCTCCACGTTAAGAACGGGCATCTCCCTTCGCACTGCCTTGAACCAGACAGTCGAAGACCACATGCTTTGGCGTTTCGTCCACGTTTTCACACTCCGGGTAGAGGGGTGACACAGCTTGTCCGACCCGATGCAGATATTTTTAGGTGGAAGTTGACATATCCGTGTTTTCTGTTCACCCAGGTCGAAAGACTCGGTATTTGTCTATGTTTCATTCTATCGTTCTCCACCGTGTTCCACTCCTGTTGCCACTTAGCCAACGACTCCGCTCTCACCACTTTCCGTACTCTTCCGGCTTCTCTCCACTTGTTGCAGTCGCTGTTCTCCGCCAGGGTAATGCCGATAGCGATCATTCCGACGATAATGCATACCGCTTCCGACGAGATGATTTTGTACGCACTCACGACTACGTACGCATGGCCATGATCCGGAACGTACTGCTCAGTTTCCTTTGCTTCTGATTGGTTTCCAGCGCTGCAATCCAGGCTGGACCTCCATACCTAAGACGACGACACACTGGCCAGAAGACGCCTCTTGCTACTGCTGGGACCAGAGTTGTTCGGCATGATTTTAGCTATCGCGTTGATGGTTAATTCGACGTGCTTGTTGAAGGCTAAGGCGTACTCACCGATGGTGATTTCTTCCCGCTGCACAGCTACTGACTAATAGCTCTGCCGTTTTGTGGTGAGTTTATGTATTCACATAGCATACAATGTGGTTTGAAGATCGTAGTGTGTTGCGCGCGAAGAAGGACAAGTAAACATTTTAGCCGTCATTTTCTTGCCCCGTTTTTTCGTGTTTTTTTAAATTATAATTAGTGTTCCTTCAACCAGGTTGCGATTGCTATATTGGTCATTCGGAACCTTTTCAACCGCTGATCATCATAGATCAATTCGGTCAGCCTCTCGGAACCTAGCACTAACAGCCGCCCTTATTAGTTGTTCTTTCCTGCTCTTTGTGTTTCTTACGAGTGGGAGTTTTGGTTCGCTTGTATTCAACCCTATTATCGTACGCTAATAAAGTTAAAAAAAAACTACAAGGGACAGCCCTATGAAGTTGTACGCATTGGTGACGTGGAACTACGTGGTTTTATATAATAAATCTTATTTGTTAACTGCAGCAGAAGCTTGTGTTTTGTAGAGGAATAGGAATTTTAGCAGGGTTCTCTCTGTTTATACTATTTAGAATGACGCGCTTGACATATATGGCCCACAGCGACTCACGAAGAGCTACTGATTTCGATCAATAGCTGTGTGGCTTCTTCCTCCTTCTACGGATGGTCATGTGGGCTGCAGCTCACTGCTTGCTGGCAGCCTTTCATTGTGAACTGGAGAACACCACCACACCCCACGCGGTGATTTAATAAACACCGTTTGGTGAGACCAGAAGGAATTCAACTTTGAAATCTGTGTTAGGGAAATCGCTTTTCGCAGGCAATCAGTGATTGTTTCAATGATCATAGCAACAGTTGTACATTCGTTCAATTTTCAATAGTGACATTTTGAAAAATGATAAAGTCTTAACTTTAACAGATGCGTAGGAATATTTCTGATCGATTGGTGGTAAAATTATTGATTGGTCTTAATTTAAACAAATTTGTAAAAAAAATCCTATCGATTGGCGTATTTAGAATTAAAATCCATCATCTCTGGATAAAATCCGACCACTTTCATGCCGTGACCAACTTTGGTTTTTGAAATTGCATCCAAATGTTGCCCAATGTACATGGTATGTTAGATTTAAACATATCTAGATAGATCTGGAACTAGACGAAACAGCTTCTGTAAACAATGACTTCTCTAGAAGATTTTTAGGAATTCAAGGCACGCCCACGCAGACCAACATAACTGTCGGGTAGAGGAAGTCTTACCCTACCTTTTGATGACCCGATTGATGACCTTGACCGGCACACACGGTGATTGGAACTGAATCCGATCAACGGTTGAGGTCAGCCTTGACAGCTAGCTGCTTGCGGGTAGCCTTTCGTTATATATTGAAGAACACCACCACTCATCACACGGTGATTGAATAAAGACCGTTTGGTGAGACCGGATGGAATTCAAATTTTAAATCTGTGTTAGGGAACTCGCTTTTCGCAGGCAATCGTTCATTTTTCAATAGTGGCATTTTAAAAAAATGATTAAGTCTTAACTTTAACAGATGCGTAGAAATATTTCTTATAGATTGGTGATAAAATTATTGAAATTGGTCCAGGGGCAGCTGAGTTATTAACGTTCAAAATCTTTCATAATTTTGTTACAAATTCCATTTTCGCTTTTCACATAGTGTTACAGACGTAGTCCCACGTCAAAATATTATTGTACTCAGCCAACCAAACCTTTGAGTATGGAGATCACATAAACAAGAAATCGTTCATGGATCGATTTGGTGAATCCGTTCCAATTCATTCTTTGATTATTTTCCTTATATAATTGCTATGATAATCGTCGGAGGTCAAATAATGCAATCTATTTTGTGATGTCGGGAGATGTTTATGTTGGAAAGAGATTCTCTATTACCGAGAGTTCCACGTAAGCGTCTCTCCACTCCCCCGTTTTGGCCTTTCATGCAGTAGTGAATTGCCAAAATCTCGATTACTTTTTCAAAGGGACGTATCAGCTTTTGTAAACAATACATTTGATCGTCGATTTGGCGTAACTAGTAGCTCGCGTATACTAGCAGCGCTATAAGGTAGAGGAAATTTTCAAATTGTCGATCAAATGCATTCTTTACAAAAAACTGATACGTCCCTAATTGAGAAATTACAAATTGATCATTGACGTAGACAGTACCATTCGTATATTTAAAATTAACCATCAACCGAAGAAACTATATGAATTATCAAGTATCTCTGTTGTTCCAAGCTTAAACATAATCGTAATTTGTCGTATAGCGTTGTGGTTTTGAAATGCTCAATGACCTTGGAGAGATCGTTTTTGCTTACTGACCGGAAAATCATTAGTTGACTACGTCCCATCGAAAATCCCCGCCACAATTGGAGACAAAGAGTGAAGCTATTTACATCGTAGTGCTGAATTGAATTATTTGCTATATCAGCAAAAAATCTGTTTGTTTGATTTAAAAGTTTTTAAAATTCGATTACATCATATGACAAGAGCATGAATTGAGAAAAGACAAGTTGATCAATGTTCGCTATTTAGCGGTGCAGTTGGTGTAGTGGTAAGCGTGATTACCTCTCATCCCAGCAGGCCTGGGTTCAATCCCAATCGGCGCCGCCGGGATGATCTGAGGCATAACATCTCTGATCACGCCTTCCTTCGGAGGGGAAGTAAAGCCATATGCCCCCAGTTCATGAGTTGATGGGTCGATAGGTAGGGTCTGAGTGTGGGAGCTGCCTATTCCTAACCCTCTCTGTAAACCATGTTCCTTAAAATGCCCAAACACTAAATAAAACGAATATACTATTCCATGCTCGGCTGTCGAGAGATTAAATGAGCAACACATAAACAACTGATGCCGGCGACGGTGATGTAGTGGTAAGCACAACTGCTTTCTCATCCCAATAAGTCTGGGTTCAATCCCAGACTTATTGGATTTTTCAGAAGCATAAAAATCTCTGGACACGTCTTTTTTTGGAATGGGTGCGATATCCTACGCAGATGTAAAAGCTGCCTTCCTGCACATTCGATTGTCGTCAATGGATGGCAATCGATGTCCGTCGGTGATTGGTACTTGATTGCGGAACAGAGATCGACGTTAAATGAAGGAATGAAAAAATAAATAAATAAACAACTTATTCTGTTGCTCGTATTGCCAGTTCGAGGCGAATTCTGACCTAATACAATACATAATTATACACCTCCGTAGCGCTTATGAGGGTGACGCCAACTCGGTGGCCTCCGTTAAGTAAGTACTACATTAATATTTCCTTCCCTATTCCTAGTAATGGTAAACATGAACAGGGTCCGGAATAGTAAAAGTTATGCTTTTGGTATCCTTGTTTGGATTAGAATCAATGATTACTCTCCAGCATTATTCCTGAATGCAGTCTGACTGAGGATTTTAAAAGAGACGTGAGTGTCACTCCAATCTAAGAAGTATACCGAAACAACGCTAACGCTTACGCTAATAGCACTTCCGTTTCGTGGTGAGCTATCTGCAGCTTCGCTCCCTGCATCCAGTTAGCAATCATGTCGATTGCCTCGGTAGCCAAAGCCTCGCCTGTTACCGGCAAGACGACGTCGTCCGCAAAGCCAACTCCGTTGTACATTACGTTCCAGAGCGTTGGACTAAGGATGGTGCCTTGTGGAACTCTCGCTGTGATCCTAATCGATCTCCGTCCCATGTCTGTCTCGTAGACCAGAACCCGGTTCTGAAAATAACTCCTCAGGATTCAGCACAGGTAGTCAGGGACCCTAATTCTATGCAGCGCTTCGGCGATGGCCAAGCTGGCACGGTTGAACGCATTCTCGACGGTGCAATATCGATCTCCATTGGTCTGGACTCGGTCAACTGATTTCGGAGATAAGGCCGGAACATGTTCCAGCTTGTATGGGCCATGAGACTAAATCCGACCTGAAGCGAACAAACCCCGTCTTGTTACTCATGAAATGACACAAGAATTCAAAAACCAGTTCAATTGTCAGACCACACTGACCAAATCCGGAAATGTACCACGGGGAAGTGGACAGTTTCTTATTAGGGTAAAAACCCATCACCCACACCTCAAATCACATGAGAATTTATCTTTTTTTCCTTGATTTGTTTTCCGTGCTGAGCACCAATGCTACCGACGCCAGGAAGGCAGCTTCCACACCTGGACCCTACACACTTAGAAATAATTACTTTTACACGAGACGTAATCCATATTGGACGTAAATCATAGAACGTAAACAATCATTTCATGTAAAATTAAGTGTTCTCAAACCGAAACATCAGCTAGTCGACGAAGAGAACGTTTGATTGGATTGATTTTCACGTTTAGGGATTTTCACGTTTCGGGTCTATTACTGAAAGCAGCAGTCTTCCTCCACAGTGCTCGGTTTTCTAGGCCGAGGCTGCAGCGATCTTCCGTGCCGCTACGACGCCAGCCAACAAACCGATACTTATCCTAACCGACTCACACAGTGTCGTTCAAGCGATCACCTCGGAAGCACCAAAACACCTATGGATGCAGGCGATTATCAAGCACCATGGACACATGGATTCCCGGACACTACGGAGTGCCAGGTAACGAGTCTGCTGATCACCTTGCCGGAGCCGGGACATCGGGTCCCAGACTCACAGACAAGGTACCCCTACAGGACGTCAGACGGTGGATCATGCGGACCATTCGAGCATCATGGGAGGCCGAAATTTACATGACTTTTTAGTAGTGTGTACCTATCGACCCATCAACTCATGAACCGGGAACTAACGGCTTTACTTCCCTTCCGAAGGAAGACGTGATCAGCCCTAGCAGCACACTTGTCGCCAAACGGTTGTAGCTACTCCTATGCAACTTATTTCAGTCACATTCAAATTGCTGTAACTTTTCGTGACTGAATTGTGCTACTTGGGAGAGATGTTATATCTCAGAACATCCCGGCGGCTCCGACTGGGATTGAACCCAGGCCTGCTGTGGTGAGAGGTAATATCTAGATAGAGCTGGAATTAGGGCGTAACAGCTTTTGTAAACAATGACTTCCTTTGATGATTTCTAGAAAGTTAAGGCTTGCCAACGCAAATCAACAACACCATCGGGTAGGGGAAGACTTCCCCTACCCGACGGTTATGTTGGTTTGCGTGGACGTGCCTTGAGTTCCTTAAAAATCATCGATAGAAGTCATTGTTTACAAAAGCTGTTACGCCCTAATTCCAGCTCTATCTAGATATGAGGATTCATCTATCACCAAAGATTCAATATCTTCTTTCCTTTATTTAACGTCGGTCTCTGTTCCGCAATCTAGTGCCAATCACCGACGGACATCGATTGCCATCCATTGACGGCAATCGAATGTGCAGGAAGGCAGCTTCCACACCTGCCTAGGATGTCGCACCCATTCAACACACATGGGTCGGGACCAACGGCTTTACTTCCCTTCCGAAGGAAGACGTGACCAGAGATTATTATGCCTCAGAAAAATCCCACCGACCTCGGCTGAGATTGAACTCAGACCCATCGGGGTGTTAGAAAGCAGTCACGCTTACCACTACACCACCGGCGCCGGCCAAAGATTCAATATGATGCACATAATTGGAACGTCAAATATCATTTTTTTTTTTCCTTGATTTGTTTTCCGTCGATCTTGTTTTCCGTGCTGAGCACCAATGCTACCGACGCCAGAGAGGCAGCTCCCACACCTGGACCCTACCTATCGACACATCAACTCATGAACGGGGACCAACGGCTTTACTTCCCTTCCGAAGGATGTGTCATATATCATACAAGTTAACATTATAAATTGAGTAAAATTCTGAAACATTTCATGTTGCTGGTTTGCGTGTAGTAAAATATAAGTTTACACGCACCAATGTTTACATCACAAGTAAAATTCAAAATTTTTTGATGTTTATTCATATAATGTTTGTATGATAGAGATCTTTTAAGCATTCTTCAATGGTGTATTTACCACTGATAATCAGGAAACATTTAACCT